>NC_081348.1:69533638-69538344 GCF_029784015.1 Lycium ferocissimum | reverse complement strand
AAGATATTCCACTTGAGAAAAACCCCAACTTCAACATTAAAGAAGTTCTTGACTTGTATCAACCCTAGTGAGCATTCATATTCTTGATTCTACCAACTCTTGATATTTAACCCTTGATTTCTCTTGGGTATATGTTAAAATGGTATGGAGAAGGTTCTAGAGGTTTTGAGAGAGTTGGAGAAGGTGAGGAATAAAAGAAAATGAACTTGGGGTCCTCCTTATATAAAATTTAAAAGCTTCCCGTCGGGTGCTATACGGTACGAACGACAAAGCGTCAATCAGATCGACAGGGCGTCGATCTGACCGTCGAAGTCGTAAAATTTTCAGTGAGCTACTTTCATTTCCTTTCATTCTATGGTGAGAAGGACGGTCTGTCGAACTGATCCACGGTACGTCGATATGACCGACGAATGGTCTTTGCACTGAATCAATTCTACAGCTCAATCGATGAAGCGTCGAACCATCCAACAGTACAAAGAACGACCATCGAACCCCACTTTTGCAGAACTGCAATGAAGTTTCATTCTGATGAACTTTCCTCTCTTGACTCAAATGTCTTTAGAATCTTAGTTAGAACCATTAAGTATCCCTTCTTACTAGTGGGGACATCATAACTTACGTTGGCCTATTCATCGCACAACGACATGTACACGAGGTGTAACAAATACGATACTATAATCACAACTATACGCTATCCAAACCTAAATCCCGAGATTTCACTTGATTTTTGGCAAAAATTTTATGGTGGACATTGGGAGAATGTTCCAGAGGGTTTGGGATAGTTCTGAGGGGTGAATGGACGAAACTAAGGGTAAACCCTCTTTTTATTTTGTTTTGGAGTTAGTTTGCACCGACCTAAAATGTTACATCCCGTATTTTGAACAACGGGACGATTCGGGTTAACTATGATAAGTTAGGGTTGAGACCATTCCGGGATACGAAATCGGGACGTGTGACCTTCGATTTTGTCGTGTGACCTAAGTGTGTATGACGTTATGGGTATGGAAGCATCAAAGAAACTTTGGGACCAAAGATGGAATTATGAGAAGTTATCAATTATTGAAAAAAATGGAGTAAAACTTGGCCACGTGGCCGGCCACCTTGGAGTGGGCCATGGCCACATGGTTGGCCATTATATGTAAATTAGGAGATGACTTAAGGACCATTATATCATCATTTTAAGACTTAGGAAAAATCAAGAAACTTGGAGAGGAGAAAGAGAGAGTTTCGGACAAGAACAAGAAAAAAGGAGTCCAAGATTAAGCCATCCCAAAATTATTTCTCCTAAGCAAATCTACTAATTGGAAGGTGCTTGATAACGTGGAGTTGTTGTTTCAAGCGTTGGATTGTTCGTTTCATCCTTGGCCAACTTTGGACAAGTTGAGGATTTGTGAAGAAAGGTAAATTTTAATCTTGTTTTATGAGTTATGGAAGGTTTACTGTGTGTTGTTGTATGTTCATATGGATGAAATTTATGGAAACTTGGTATTTGAAGTTTGGCCGTGCACATGTGGTTTGGCCGTGTGTGTGTATGTTGTGTTGGAAGCAATGAATTAATTGTAGTTTGCATGTTTTGATTGTTGTGATGTGAAGAAAAGCATGAAATTATCCTTATGTGTGTAGGGTTGGTGTTCGAATATGGCCTTCATGTGTGCCAAGAAATGAATCAAATTTCTTAGAGTTTTGGTTGGTGTTGTTATGTGGATTCTATGTTGGAAATAAGAGTTTAATGATTCGAATTGGTATTGTAAGTGTTATGGGCTGATTTGGAAGGTTTGGTCCATTTAGTGTAATTTTTTATGTTTATGGAAATGGCATGGTTAGAGTATGAATTGTTGGAGCAAATCATGATTTGAAACCGAGAAATGTGTTAGAGTTGAGGTTCTCAGTTTTGGGACCATTTCGGTGGAATAGAGTATTTGTTGGATTGTTGGAAATATTGTATGGATTATTTAAAGAGTTCTTGAATGTTGTTTGAATGGTTTTGGATCGATGATTGAATATGCGTTAGTTTGATTACATGTTGGTTTGTAAGTATGTAGTTCTAGTAAGTATAATTGGAATATTGTTCTGAATGTGTGGAGAAGGATTATTAATGTTCGAATGTGTTTGAATTGATTATGGATATTGTTGGAATGATTGTTGGTGTTGTTGTGTTGTTGAATTTGGCCGAGTTGAATTCTCGGGGTCAGTCCATTTATAAAGGAAAGTGCCCAAATTTCGTAGGATTATGTGTTATTGAAATTAACCTCTCTAAATGCTTGGTTGACGTTGGTATTTATTGATGTTATGTAGATCTTGGAGAATTCGAGATATAAGTTTGATTCGATTAGCGTTGTGTGCAATGGCATGTAAAGCTTAACCCTTCTTTCTTTTGGCATGTCTTAGTTGTGTATAGGCTACGGCACGAGCCTCGGGGAATTCTATTCTCATAATCCGAACATGTCCCGGGGTTCGCGTTTGTCTCTTGGTAATCGTATGTTGATGTGAGAAAATATTGGTCTTGATGTTGTTGGAAAAAAAATGATTTTTAAAGTTGCATAAAAACTTGGTTTTCAAAAGAGTTTTTTTATTCTTAAACGATGTTGAAACTTCGAACGCCCATAGCTTTCGACTAAGGCTCCTGGTGCCTCGATATCGTCGTGGGAGGTTGTATGACGTGTGACGAGTATGATTTCCATAGGCGGGCCCGGCTCGGGTCGACGCTCGTCCGTAGGTCCGCGCGACCTTCTTTTGCACCTTTCGATGACGTTTGAGAGAGTTCGGTATGACGATTTTCCCGATCCCCAAGTATGGTTATTTTACTTACTTTTTGAACTTATGATAACGATTTTACGCATATATGGCCGCACCCCCCCCCCCCCGTGCGTGTTGTTGGTATATCTTTCACCGGTTCCGGGCCATTTTGTTGTCGTGCGCACTATGATATATTCCGGTGTTGTCTTGCCGTGTTACGGTTCCCGAGACCTCGCCATAGGGGCGGGTTCCGTTTACGAAGTTATCTTCGTGATACGGCTTACGATGTGTGTTGTGATGATGTGTTGCGTTCGGGGTTGTACGGAGATTTGAAACCTCCGGTGTTATGTTGTGTTACAGCGCCCATCGACAAAGCGGGCGACCATATTTTTTCGTGCCCTTTGTACGCTCTTTCTATTTTGAAAATAAACGTTTGGCATTTTGGAAATGTACTTACTTTCTACTCGTTTCGAGTGTGACTCGTATTTTTTTTACTATATTTTCTCGCTTTGCGTACTCGCACATATTTCGCACTTTGACCCCCCTTTTCCTCGGGGTCGCGCGTTTCATGCCGCGTGCGGTACGACGACCTCGCCTTGGCGGTCCGCCGATTTAGGGAGATCTGTTACCTGTCGTGTCGCAGTCACTCCTTTTATCCCGAGCCTATATCTTGGTATACCTCGTTCGTTGCATATATGTGTGTGTGTGTTCGGGGGGGTACGCGGGCCCCGTCCCGTCATATGATTCGGTTGGTTTGTTTGGAGGCACAGCAGACGTATATGTGGGTTGTGTGCCTACGTACGTGTGTGTTTGTATATTATATGTTTAACGCGCCACCCACACCCCTTATCGAACTTTCGATATATGTATATATATATGAATGGGTTTGAGATGTGTTTGAAACGAGCGTTTGATATTTGTATACGCGTCGGCCCGGTACCGTGTGTGATTCAGGTTTGATGAATGCGTTTGGGTGCCCAACTCGGGCACTAGTCACGGCCTACGGGGTTGGGTCGTGACATAAAATTTGCTCTGTGTGTTCGTGTCGAGTTGCTTAGTGCTCCTCTGCGTGTTCGTGCTACCTCCAGGCCTGTTTGCACAGATTAAATCCCTGCCCTAGCAGTCCGTCTTGAAACGTTCATAATGTTTGATTTCGATGTCAGATCGACGCGCGGTTTGGTGCATTAGAAACTAGACTTCTTGAACTTCAATTTAGGCTTTTGTTTTACCTTAAAACTCCTGATATACTAGGAGATATTCCTTTCTCAAATTAGAAAAAAATTATCGTACGAAACCTTGCTCATCCTTTCTCCAAAGTTCCAACAAACTTACTTTCCTTAATTCACTTGTTCCCCAATCCTTCCGTAATTCACCAAACATAAATTTAAACACTCATAAACACAAGTTAAACGTCCAACCTCATATATCCTTGAAACAAATCCCGGTGTCCAAAATTAAGATAGCTAACGTACGACGAATCTTGATGTAGAAAACTACAAGGTGTAACATAGCGGGTAGGCGTTTAATTACCTGCCTCCTTTCTAAACCTTCCCTTTCATTTGTTTTAATCACTAATACTTCACAATGTCACTGCTCACTCTCTACTCATCCTTTAACTTGTTGTCCTTGTCATCTTGCTCTTAGTTATCACATCATCCTCTTTATCGACTCATTATCCTATTCTTTCCTTACTCATCATTCCCTCCATGTTAATTACAATGACCTTTTCTTCATATAATCATTCCCTTAACTTATCCTCAATCCCATTTAACATATTTCCTTATTCATTACCTTATGTCGTTATTATGAGCCCATAGGATTTGGTCTATCAAACATATAAACTTTAGTCATCAACAATGAATCTATCTTTTGATGCGCTAACTCCGTACTTGTACTATACATATATATGCATACGAATGCCTTTTGTATTTTAACAAACATAGGGGTCAATATATAATATCTCAAAAGCT
>NC_081348.1:69511138-69528638 GCF_029784015.1 Lycium ferocissimum | reverse complement strand
AAGCTTGTTTACTCGTTTGTTCGTTCATATCATAAGATCATGCCAAAATGAAAGAAAAGATAGCCTTAACATACCTTTGCGTCTACTTACTCACTTAACGCCTATCTTCCTAAGTTCACAAACCGACATTCAAGACCATTTACCACATAATTAGGTTAAGGGCAAACTCATAATCCAAGTTTAAACTAGTTCTTAAGTTAACGGAATTCGGGTAACATTTCCCCTATAATTTCCGTTCCAAACCAACTCCAAATCAAGCCTAAACATCAATACCAACCTCAAAAAAAAAATCAATAACTACAAGTCAAATCATAAGTAAATCCATCCCAAAACTTTCTTCAAATCAGATCCCAAGCTAACAACACCAACATGCCAACATGTAATCTTTATATCACAATTTTCTTAACTTAAAACTATCAAAATCCTTCATGAACCATTTAATATCAAAGCTTAGATGGAAAACATACCTTATATAGTCCAAAACCTCAACCATAACACTTTTCTTTAAGGCCACAAGACCACCACGCAATAGAAACACAAATTACTATGATGTTCTAACTAGTTTAGGATTTTACGAGCTCAAATCTTACTTGGATGACGGAGTAAATTAGGAAAAGGGTTGAGAGGAGTATTAGGACATTTAGGGTCTATTTCTATGTGAAATAATGAAGGATAATAATGAGAAAGGTTAAAGGCAAAAGAGGGGGTCTCGTATCTATGGTGTGACGGGCACCAATACGGGTATTAGTGCCATGTATGGGTAAAGTGTTGAGATATGATAGTGTAGTTGTAAACCGAGAATATTGAAACATGTGGGCATTAGCTGAAGATAATTGTCTGGATTTGACTTTTTATGTGCATACATCACTCCATTTAATTACGTATACTTGTGGTAATGGAGTTGTTCGTGTAATTCTGTATGGTACATGTTTATAGTCGAATTGCACGTGATATTCATACTTTATGTCATCATCCATATTCATTCATGGTGATGGTTCCTGCGGTTCGGGATTGACAAGATATTAAATTGGTTTGAGATTGGTGTTATATCCCGTATTTTGTACGTTGGGATATTCCGAGTTAACCATGAAAAGTTAAGGACAAGACTATTTCGGGATACGAGGTAGAGACTTGTAACCTCCGATTTTGTTTTAATGCACAAGTTGCTTATAATTTTATTGGATGGAAATATTAAGGAAAAATTAGGGGCTAGAAGGTGAAATAAATATTTCATGAAAAGGCCACAAATGGCCATGTGGCCGTGTGGGTGTGTGGACCCCACACATGGCTTGGCCAATTGTCTTAAGCCATAAGGGAAGGCATGTGTTCACCTTGGGTTGGCTATGTATTTATATATAGAGAGATGAGTCATGACAAAGCAAGAGAATTATTCATCATTTTCAAACTCAAGAAAATTCAAGAAGCTTGGAGAAAAAAAATGGAGACATTCGGCCATGGCTTGGCCGAAATTGTGGTCCAAAATTTTGATCAAGAAAAATTATTTTCTTCTAGCTTTTCAACCAATTGGAAGGTCCCTCACAACGTGGAGTGGTTATTGGAACAAGCAATCCATTCATCTTTGCAATTCACCAACCCTAGCCAAATGGAAAGCTAAGAGGTAAAGGTGAGATTTAATCTTCTTTTTCATGTGTTATGGATGATTTGTACATGTTGTAGTGTGTAGAAATGGATGGAATTCATGAAGTTGTGTGTGTTGGGTGGTGGTCGAATATGGACTACTTTGTATGGCAAGGAATGAACTAATTTTATGTGTGGTATTTTGGTTGTTGTTGTTATGGATTCCATGATGAAAAATGAAGATTTAATGACTCAAGTTAAGGTTGCAATCGTTTGTGTGTTGTGTTGCTTTTGCTAGTTTGGATGGTTTTGAGTAGAGAGTTGAAGCCGTTTGTGGGCTATTGTAGGGTTAATATATTGGTAATATAGTTTCTTGCATTTACATGAATGATATTGTAATATGTGGTTGTTGGTATAGTTTATGAATTTGGAAGAAAGAAATGTATTGTTGTTGTTTCCATTGAAATCGGAAGGTCTTAGTGTTGCATAATTGTTGGGTTGTTTTGAATTAATTGCTGACGTTGTTAGTATGGTCGTTGGGTTATTGTTGTTACGATGATTCGCCGAGTTGAATTCTCGGGTTGTTGAATTTATAGGGGAAATCGCCCAAATTTCTGTAAACAAAGTGCCTAGAATTGAATTCCTAAGTGCCTATGGCTAACGTTTGGTGCCTAATGACGTTATTGAGATCTTGAGGCTCGAGACTTAAGTTCGGATTGGCTTAGGAAAACGTGACGAGGTATGTAAAGCCTATCCTTTCTTTCTTTGGCATGTCTTAGATGTAAGTAAGATATGATATGTTACGAGCCTTGGGGTAACTCCATTCCTAAGATCCGAGCATGTCTACGATTCTTATTCACTTCTTGATGTTAGCATTCCTAATATTGTCTCTTGTGTGATTGGATTTTAAAGGTTGCAAAAAGATTTTTGTTCGTAAAAGATCCTATGTCTAATAATGGCCGTAACTTTCATACGGATTTGGGATCGCTTCGAAACGTTCGTAGAAGATTCTATAACAAATAATGACTCTAACTTTTCATGAGCGGCCCGGATTGGTTTGATGCATATCCGTGGTCCCCGAGATTTTCCTTTGTATAGTCCTAATGACTTTTTTTTTTTAAAGAACTTAACATGATTACCGTTTTAAGTCTCGAGTGTCGACTACTTACTTATCCATTGAGTCTGTAATGATGATTTATGTGCATATGGTTTCTCACTACCTCGCTTCTCGTGCCAGCCTCAATATGTCTTTCACCGAGTCCCCGAGCCGGGTATGTATTCGTGCACGGTTCACTACATTGTTCACCCGCCCTCACTAGCGGGCCGGGTACGGTATATATATATATATGATATGATGATGTGATGATACGGGGATGGCGGCCGAGGATGGCATATACGATGATTCTATTCATCGAGTCCCTCGCCAGAGGGTACGTATATATATATATATATATATATATATATATATATATATATATATATATATATATATATATATATATATATATATATATATATATAATGGCATGATGATATGATGACATGATGTTATGATGATTTATCTACCGAGTCCCTCACTAGAGGGCCGGGACACGTTATGTATATGCATATGTACTACATGATATTGACATCCATGATTTATGTTTCAAAGGCAAGCCTTATGATTTTCTATACTCCTTATTTCAAGACGATTTTACATCGTATTTCATGCTTTACATGCTCGGTACATATTCCGTACCGACCCCTTTTCGGGGGGTCATTTCATGCCACGCAGGTGTATACGTACGATAGAGGATGTTCCACGGATTGGCGAGCTCCATTTCCTCCCGGAGTGCTGCCGAGTCAGAGTGTCCATGTTATGATATCTTGAGTGATGTTAGAGACTTTGCAGACAGAGTCATGTATGTGACAAGTCAGTCTTGTAAGCGGTTTTGTAAGCCGATGTACCATTATGCATTATGTTACAAGTTTCGTATGTTTACAGATTTTCCTCGATTTGAGAAAGACGAAAAACATGTTTTTTTTTAAAAGCTTACATTGTGCACTCATGTCATGATTTAAGGGCCCAGTACGATTATGAGTATCACGAGAGTCAGTGGGTTCGCTCGGCCCTAAATAAGGGTCGGGTGCCCATCATGCCCTATGGAAAGTTAGGGTGTGACAACTGGAGTGATTTTATTTTAGCCGACTAGGGTTGGTTGCCGGTAGGAAATGGTTCTGGAAGATTTGTGCCTGCCAATTAAGGGTGATAGGTGGTCTCGTATCCTGTCACGGGCCAAACCCGACCTTGAATGTAACAGGCATCTGATGCTATGAACAACATCGAAAGCACCTTATGAATCAATAGACATCAAGTTTCTTTTTAATAATCTTTCATCATTCAGTCCAACAGGTTATAAATAGCTAAAAGATCATAGTCACCATAATGAAATGAAATCAGCGGAAGTCTAATATGAATATGTCCTCATAAAACGTAGTAACATCCCGAATGAGTCAAACAATGACTTCAACAACTACCCACAGTATTAATGTTTATCTATGAAGCCTCTAAGATGATAAATAAAGCATAGTCTAATGTTAGGATGCAACCTAGAATCTAAAAGCAATAAGTAAGATAGGGGTGTCCCACGAACAAGGGTGGTGTGGGCTCACCAAAAGTCTGAAAGTAGCAAGCTGTCCTAGTCTGCACGCGTGTTACGAACTTGCTCATCAACGTTACCTGACACACCATCAAAAACAACAATGGTATGTTTGAGTACTAGGTACTCAGTGAGTATCTCCGGTGTTACACCCCGTATCTTCGAAGAAGCACTTATCAAATTTGAAACATAAGTACGTTGAGTTACGGTTAAGTAAAATCAATTTGAAATATAAGCAAGCATTATCAAGTACATTTAATGAGTTAAGGGTGTATACAAGGTATACCGGAAGGTTTTATAAGAAATGAGCGGAAGAAATGGAGTAGTACGACTTTGGAGAAAGGATGGGCAAAGTTTCGTGTGAAAATTTTGGTCCAAATTGAGGGACAAATATCTCTTAGCATATGAAGTGTTTTGAAGTGAAACAAAAGCCTAAAATGAATTTCGTCGAGTCTAGTTTACAAAGCAACAAACTGCTCATTGATAAGACATCGGAGTAGAGAATTATGGACGTTACAAGTTCAGCTGACAGAGGAAAAACGCGTGCTACAAGCATCGCTACAAGTTCTACGACTATAGATCTTGCTACAAGTAAATGCTACAGTTAACCCGACCCGAATTTGACCCTATATAAAGGGTAATAACCCCCTTTTTTTCATTAAATTTTTCTAGAAATTTCCAGAAATTGAAGAGAGAGAGAGAGAGAGAGGCAATCACAAAGTAAGCAATTTTCAAGCGACGGAATATTAATCGAAGCTCGGATAAACGCATGGATGTGATTCTAGTATGGTTTTGAGGTGGATTCAAGGTGGATATTGAAGATATCATTGTTTTAACAAAAATAAGGTATGAATCTCTCCTTATTAATATTACTTTTGGTTAGTTACGAAGATAGAGTGATGAAATGGTTGTATAATAAAGTTGTTGGTTCAGAAACTGGACAAACATCGCGTGGGGTGTTTTATGAAATATTTTGGTATTGATGATGATGTTGTCGATGTTGGTGCTGTTGTAGTTGTTGTTTTGTTGGTATTGTGATTTCGGGCTAGGCATATAAATGGGGAGGTGTGTCTTAATTTCAACAGATTATAAATGGATTTATTTGAAGGACTATGACAAGCAGTATAACGACGAGTCTAACGATTTTGTGAATCCTCTTAAATGTAGACTTGCTAACCTCGGACGAATAAGAGTAGATAATGGAGGTCGAACAGGCATGTCAAGGCTTTCCCTTTCTTTCATTTTGGCATGATCCGTGATACGAGCGAACAATGAGTAATCGAGTTCCATATTACTCTTCTCTTAGAAGTATTAGAGCATCTCGGTTATTAATGATCCCGTACCCTCTATTATGATTATTCCTTCGTTCACGGGTCCCATATATTGTATCATGATAAGGTTAGTTTATGTTTATGCATTACATTCATTTGCATACATGCATATTGACCCGTGACCAGCAGGCGTTATATACGCGTATATTATATATATATATATATGGGGTATGGAAAAAGGGCGAGGCGCTATAGACGCATTACCACCGATCACTCGGTGCGTGTGCACAGTGATGATGATTATGATGCCCGAAGGGGCCTATATGATGATTATGATGCCCGAAGGGGCCTATATGGGATAGGGATCGAGCCGAACGTTCCTCGGCACTATGACCTATGCGTTTCATATCATAAGCCCTCAAAGGTATTTTTAGTGCAAGCAGATATACGCAGGCATTCATACGTACATGTTCGTATAGTCGACATACGTATGTATTCCGTCGCCGCCTTTAGTTTATGATTCTCAAATTTTCTTCATGACTCCTATGTGTATGTTACTCTTCTACCTTACATACTCAGTACATTATCCGTACTGACTCCCTATTGTTCGGGGGCTGCGTTTCATGCCCGCAGTTCGTATAGCCAGAAGACATGTATTGCATCCTTAGGCTACTTCTTCGCCCTCGACGGTGGAGCACTCCTCTCATGCGAGAGTTGCCGTCTAGACCTGGTATATGTTTGATGTTTATGGGTAGGACAGGGGGCCCTGTCCCGTCCACAGCATGTCCAGTATTTCAGTAGAGGTTCATAGACGCTTATATTCGGGCCGACAGCCGTGGCCCGCTCGCACATGTTTGGTTACATAGTTTTATCGGGTAGCCTTGTCGCTTGTACCCCGCCCGCTTAGTGATATATATTGTATATATATATATATATATATATATATATATATATATATATATTTCGAGGGCGGTGACCCCAGTTTATGACATCTATCGCTCAGCAAATCATGTTGTGAGCGCCTCTGTGGCCTCAAAATGAGCATGAGCAAAGATATGTCATGTATATTTAGTGTCATCTAGAGGTCGCCCTCTCGGGTGTCCGCCATAGTCCTCCCCGCCGTGACAAAAGTGGTATCGTAGCAACCGTCCTAGGGTTGTCTATGAGCCGTATCCGGCAGCCTTGTCTATGGGTGTGTCGTGCACCACACTTATAGGCGTGAGGTCGTAGGATATTTAGGATGTTCATCTTTCTTTCCGATCATAGATCCGCAAAAGAGAGCCAATGATAGGAAAGCTCGTTCTTGGTACTATTTCCGCTAAATCGCAGGATTGAGTTGATGAAGAGGACAAGTTCAGTTAATGGGTGTGTAAGCAAGGACTAGATTATAGAATATATATATAATTTTGACTAAGGATTTCAAGATGGTTATAAGGTAGCTTGTGGGAGTTCTAAGAAGGCCCCCAGAGTTGATCCAGACCCCGTGCTCCCGGTGACCAGCCGGACGAGCCTTAGTTATTCCATGGAGACTGACACCCTTGGAGGACCCAGCGATGGTTCCTCCAGAGTTCTTGACTCCCATGGAGGAGGACCCCCCAAGAGGATAGTTATGACACAGATCCGTCCGAGTATTCGTCTGAGACACCGGAGGAGGAGATTCCCGAGGCCGTACCACCGCTCCTATGGTAGAGCACTACGTCGACCAGCCTCCCCGCCGAGTGTTACAGTATTCTAGCCCTCTATCCGGCCGTCGTAAACCAGAGAGTTGTCCGGTTATTTATATCCCTGACTCGTACGAGAGAGATGATGAATGCGGACGAGCGGATGGTGGGTAAACGATGACGAGAGTACACTTCACCTTATAGTCCACCGTATCGACTGTAGACCGATCGGCACAGTATATGAGTCCTTATTGGAATTTTCTATGTACGTGCATTTGCCGTAGACTATTATTTAACGGTGGCGAGCGGAAACCCAAAAAGAGGCCGATAACCGAGTATTTATAAGTAACGTCGACCAAGGTGTGTTCACTACCATCGGGGGAATCTGGAAATCTAGGACGGAAAGTAGTTATATATACAGATGAAAGATGAATATTGAGAATTAAAAAGGCCAAAATAGTAATTGTGCAGTCGGAAGAGTAAGAGACCCTTTCTAATTCGGAGGGAGATGCGTTACGAAAACGTTTTGGAATCTATCAAGACTTCAACTTGCTTTAGATTATGTGGTGAAGGTCATGCGGTGAGGTGGATACGATTATAACAAGATTAACGCACCGGATTTCATCGTAGTTTCGAGGTTAAGCGGTCAAAGCGAGAGAAATACTAGGATGGGTGACCCCGGGAAGTGTACAAAAAGTCCTATAAATTTAGATATAAGAAGCAAATGAGAAGCTAGAGCAGCCTAAGGGAGATTGGAATATGCGGAGTGGTTGGACACCTTAAGAGGTCGTGTAGGACGAGGCGGACTAGATCGGTGAAGAGAAAGAAGGTGCATCACAACTCCAGAATTAAGGTGAGTTTGAATAGCGTTTGGAAATATTTTATAAGTGAGATGGTAGTAATTATATATATACGTATGCATATGATATCCCATACATGGCTATATCAACGGGAATGTGTATCCCAGCAACCAACGTTGCGGTATATGGAAGGCATTAATTGAACAGGGAAACAAAAGTCAAGTGACAAAAAAATATATGGTACAAATATTACAAGGTAAGCTGATGCTATTTTCACTACAAAGTTAGGCTTGGAGAGTTTTAATGTAATGACATCTCGGAAAGGAAAGAAAGTGAGTAGATGGAAGGTACGAAGACCAGAATGTCGGGAAAAGTGAAAGTAAGAAACATGAGTGAGTGAAGCCTCGTGAGGGACAACGGGCAATCACGGGACTAATTGGGTAAAACATTCGGGCGTGTGCATGCAAATTGGATGAAGTGTGGCAGTATGGAATAAAAGAGGAATGTGTGGGTCAGAGAATAGGCTTCGATAAGTGGGGCTAAAAGGATAGTGACCACGACAAGGAATATGAAGTAAGAGAAAGAATGGTTAGGCCTTGCGACGAAGTTAAGAGATTTTCAGCCCTCGAAAGGTATATAAAGGGATAAGTGTGTGGTCAAATTAACACGGTTGCCTCGGACATGGAGAAGCTTTCAAAAAAGATGACTTAAGAATAGAACGGATTTGCGCGTTTAAAGGAATATTTCACGAACTTCAGAGCCGATACTACAAATAACAAGGGAAGAAAGGTGCTTGAGAAGGAAGAAACCCAAGGAAAGTTAAGGGTGAAAGTAGGAAAGGTACACTAATGGGTTGGGCGAAGGAAGAGGAGAGCATTTAGGAGTAAAGTAACTGGAAATCTTTAACCATGGAGTAAGAAGGATGCTTTAACAAGTTGGCAGTAGGAAACCGATTACTCATCGAGGAAAGAACGAGGATGATGAGTCGACACAATTGATTAGAAAATTAATGACATGGAATAAGAATTCATGTGAAGACCGAGAGATTTGATCATAGAGGAAATGAATGAAATATAAGGAACGTGCATGGAAGACCACCCGGCCGTAGCATCAGAAAGATAAATAAAGGTTCAATGAACGAGGATAGAGAGGGTGTAAACTGTAAGAATTCTGTGCTAAGAGCAAAAGTAGCAGAACACTCGAAAAAAAAAACTTGGGTGCACAACTGCAACACAAACGCGTAGTTAAGAAGAATTATGAACAAGTGAGCTAAGCGGGCGAAAGGACTAGTAGTGGATGGAAGGCTATGGAAATGTTAAAAAAAAATGATGATATAGACATAAATGGAAGAAGAACTCAGGAAAGAAGTTTTAGATATGTTATAAGCAAAGTCGGGAAGAAAACGAGGAGTAAGGTATAAGCGAAGACTTCATAAAGGACGTGGTGAATCTTGATGTCCCCATTAACTTCATGCGGGTCCGAAAAACCGTTAGTCATAAAAAAAAAGAGGTGTGAAAAGACGGAAAAGAGGGCATCGGAATTGGATCTAACCCTTATAAGTATTCCGATTGGATACAAGACTGTAACCAGCAAGAAGATAGACAAGTCAGACCATACGATAACGGAACCCCAGCCCTAAGAAGATCGCGAAGGGCAGCAGATAATTATCGAAGACGATGGTTACTCGAAGGCTATGGGCTTATAAGGACCTCCTTAATAAGGGGGGAAGAACATACTAAACTTGAAAGGAACTATGACGTTTCAAGCTCCGTAAAAGGAGATTTATTAGCTCGGGGCCGCAGTTCGAGGCGTATTGGCACATCGGGAAGGTAACGGAAAAGAAGTAGAAACGAATTGACAATAAGTGTACACGAGGCAGACATAGGGAGAAAGTATGGAAGATAACTCAAGAGAGCGCTTACGCCAAGATGAACTACGATATTTTTTAGACCGTCATTTGAATCCCTCTCGTTACACCTCGAAAAATTCCCCGTTAGCGTACAGTGAATAGACGAGCGAAGGGCACGACGAACATGAGGTTGGGATAAGCGAGAGATAATATGTGATGGTCCTAATTAAGATTTCCAAAGGCATTCGAGTTAGTGAAGGAAAGTTGTTAAGGAAAGCAAGCCATATGTTGGGTATCGGATAAGAATTTCGAGCATTGAGTTAGTGGTGTCGTAATGACACCTGATAAGAGTTATAATGTCCCTTAGAATGGCATGAAGTGATGAACAAGTGTTAAGAAGGTTCCATAAGGATCGGAGACCAAACGAGTCGACGTGACAAGTTTCGGAAAATCAAGTAACCTACGGCCAGTACATACCGGCCGTATAAAATGCATGGACCGTATGTCCAATCGTAGATTCAGCCCGCATGGCATACTCCACGGACCAGATCTACGGCCAGACATACGGCCCGTAGAAAACATACGGACCGTATGTTGGTCCGTATAAACTAGTCGGGACTGAACTTGATTTTATATAAGAGACCTCTTCTTACTTCATTTTCATTTCATACTTCACCTCCACACTTCAAGAGACCTCTATGTCATGACCGGCCTACTTGGACACCCCAAACGTACGTACATACTAACTCATCATATTTTTATCTAACTCAAACTTTCATATTAATTATCTCAAACGATTAAAAGCAAATATTATCTTAAGCGGTCGCGCGTGCAAAAATCATCATATCATAGTCGGAAGGGGCGGCGGAATACACACGCCGAACGTATATACACACATATAAAAGTACGGGCCATTTAGGCCGCATCCAAATCTGATAGTTTGGCGGAATATCCATCGCCAGATACATACACGTATACGGACAAATGGGCCATTTTGGCCATAGTAGCAAACGGGACCGCTGTAAGACACAAATTATAAACAAACGAACACACACATGACCCATGACCCACATATATGACTACAGGCCTCTACAAATCGAAACAGAAACATATGACGGGACAGGGCCCCGCCGTACCCCAAATAATCAAATATGCAAAAGCGTAAACATCGCAGAAGATAGGTACCAACATATGGGCTCCGGACCAAAAGGAGCATTCGAATATAGTAATGTGTGGTCTGACACGGCGGTATCACGAACCTCCGTACCGGCGGGCATGAAACGCGACCCCGAAGGAAGCGGGGTCGGCACGAAAGATGTAGTGAGTATGTAAAGCATAAAGTACGTAAACCGAACCATAACCGAAGTGAAAGGTACAGAGAGAGAATACGGATCAATATATACCAAACCACCGAAGACATATGTACATAATGCAAACGAGAGAGATCATGCATAAGTGCTCGAGAACGTGGTCACCACTCCGACGTCGTTGCCACACACAAGATACTCCGAAGGTTTCAAATCTCCGTACACCCCGAACACAACATATCATATCATCAAACATATCATAAGCCATATCACAAAGATAACTCCATAAACGGAACCCGCCCCTATGGCGAGGTCTCGGGAACCGTAACACAGCATACTACCGAATTTATCATAGTGCGCACGATCACAAACCGGCCCGGGAACCGGCGAACGATGTCATAGTACAGGCACGAGCAGAGTAGTGCGGAACTAATGCAATTTACATATCAAAACATTTATGACACGTGACATAATCATATGGTAACCCGTTGGGTAAGCTAGTCAAAACAACTAATCAACACGGAGCTTATCTCACAAAAATACTTTTGAAATCGTATTTATAGTTTAAAATATAAGTCAGAATATCATGGAGCAATCAAAACGTTGTTCTATAATAGTCAAAATCATAAGCAAAGGTCTTTTCCCGACATTATACAAAGACAAGTGTATTAGGGCAAACGAAGGAGTCTCGGGGCTAGTGGGCCCACCTCGGTCAAGACGAGGTGGCGGACACAAATTACGAACATTAGACTCTATGGAGTCATCCATGTAAATTTCAAAATAATTCTATCACATTTGTGCAAATTATGGATGTTCGGATAGTTTTCCAACAAAACATAAGAATTATAATTCGGTTACATTCAATGAATAGTGCCTAGAATAAGACTCGGATTTCGTGGAATGCATTGCCCCCGAGGCTCAAATCTCAACCTAGTATGTCTAGGACATGCCAAAAGAAGAAAATGGATAGCTTTACATACCTTTTCCGCCTTCTATACGTCTCCAAAATCAAGTCTCAAGTTCGCCAAAATCTACAATTTGGTCACATTTACCAAATGTAAGTTATAGCTTCTAAAAATTCAACTTAAATGCATATTTGTCTACCGAAATTTCGGCAGCATTCCCCCTATAAATTCAACATCCCCGAGAGTCATCTCGGCCCAGAATATCAACAACAACAACACCACAATACCAACAACACCAATAATCGTCACAAAACAAACTATAACATAAATAGTCTTCTTTCCTACATAGCACAACAACTTCCATTCCAACTTCACAATTCCAAGCTAATATCAACATTTCCATATTCATTTACTAATCAAAATCATTCCAACACAACTCGGAAGTATTCTATACCATTATACAAAATATTTGCAAAACATACAAAAATCCCACCGAAATCATAATTCATCTAAAACCTCTAATCTTCAACATAAATATTCGTAACGCATTTTCATCTGCCAATTTCATTAATAACAATCATAATTTGCACCTTAGCAATTCATTTTCATAATTATATAAATTGTGATAAAATCACAAAATTTCCTAGAACAACTTAACAACCCATTTTTCATACTAACTTGAACTAGTATCCTTCCATTTACATTACAAGACCACCACAACACAATTAACATAATAAATAAAATTTTGATCATTCCTCTCCATCACAATCCATTTTCGGCCACACACACCATGCCCATAACACAAAGTTTTCATACTCTACATTCACTCCCACACACTACAACATATATATAACATTCTTCCAAGATAAAAGGAGTAAAATTCTTACCTTTTCCAAATTCTCCACTTGGTAAAAAAAATATATACTTTCTTGCTTCCAAAGTTGTATCACCTTGAAGAGGGCTTTGAGCTTAGCAGTAATTCCACAAAAGATGAATTTTTGGACTAAAGATTTGAGCTCCAAATTTATTTATTTTTTTTTTCTACATGGCCGAATGGCCCTCTTTGTGCTTGCTCTCCCTTCTCTTTTTTTTCTTGAAACTTCTAAAATATGGAAGACTAATTAGTGGTCTTCCCTTTTTATTTCTTGAATTAAATTTCCATGGGCCTTGGGCCATTTTTTTTATATGGCCGGCCACCCTCATAATTTGGGCCCTTTTTATTTTGTGACTTTTTTTCCTAGCCCAATTACTTGGTTAAAATTTGTAATTCACGAAACTAATTTCCAGAAATTCCAATTTTACCCTTAGCCTTCCTCGATATTTTCGCATCAATATTTTTCATGAACAACACACATATATTATCTAAAATCAAAATATCACCTTACCTCTTACAAGTCACAATTATTTCAAAATTTTTGACTATACAAAAACACGGGATATAACACTCTAGAACATTCCAAACATTTCATCCATGAGAAATCAATAGAAATCAAAGATCAACAACAAGAACTAGAGTGAATTAAGTGAAGGAAACCTCTCTAAAGTCATCCAAACCAAGAAATCTCAAGAAAAAGGAAATAGGGTTTTGGTGGAAGAGAGAGATGTATTACCAACCAAGGCTTGTTTCTTCATCATTTAAGGTAAGTTTCATGACCTTTCTATGTTATTTGAAGTATTAGTAAGTTGAAACACACGGGTGGTAGAAGAGTGTAGAAAATGGGTCTTAAATGGGTGAAAAAATGTCATTGTGGAATAGTAGTTGGAATGAATCATGAAAATGGTTGTGTTGATGCATAAATGCGTTATAAATGATGTTTAGAACATGAAACGAGTACCGTATGAGAAAGAACGCGACAAATAGACTTTGGTCATGATTTTGGAGAATTGGAGTAGAATTGTGAAATGCGAATAATGTAAATGAATGACGATTGTTGTTAGCAATATTGTGATTGTTATAAATGTTGGGAGTTGATATGGAATATGGCAGAAAGTGGTATAAACAAAGGAAACGCTGCCTAATTTTCTTTTAGCCTTAAGAAGTGCGTTCTTGTAATTATGTGTAGCTAATGACAATACGAACTCTCTTGAGGTAAAGACGCAAGCGTTAAAGGAGAACGAGCGAGCGATAGAATAGTTAAGCGACAAAGGTATGCGAGGCTTAACCTTCTTTCAAGGCATGAATCTTATGTATGATTTTCCTCCTCTTCGTGAATTTCCTACATTCCAAAAGACTAAAGGCCTATGTTCATGAATGGTCATACGAGACAAGAAATGTGATATGAATATGACGATGATAAATGCCAAGCTTAAGTCTAGATCACGATATAATGTATCTACGAAGCTAATGATGTTTACTATGATCCTTAATGTATTCTTCGTGTACACTCACCTTAACGTAGTCCTTCCAAGGTGAGATACGACTACTATGGTTACTCCATAAAGTAAGCTTTACCCACGTCACCCCGACATAGTTTATGGTTGCTTTCAAGTCTAAGTATAAATTGATATATACATAAAATGATGTTAACTTATGATAGAATCATGATATGACCATGAAGTGAATGATAGTGATGAGTCCACGATGATGTATAACGTACGATGATAAATGCATGCTATGTGTGATGATGTGATTCCACCGCGCCTAATTGGCCGGACATGTCACCGCTACGGCGGGTCGCTATGATTCCACCGCGCCTAATTGGCCGGACATGTCACAATGGCGAGTACAGATGTGATTTCACCTAGCCTAGAGGGTCGGCATGACACATTTAGTGGTGGTATATGATGGTTACCCAAACGCGGGTTAACGACATGATGATGTATGATTGATGTGATGATGCTTGCATGGTATGATTATGTATATGTGATATGATAAGGCACTACGCTACGATAATGCACATGATATACTTATGTATGATGTATGTATACGAAATGTATCTACACTTAAAAGAGTATGCGAGGTTGTATCTCCATCTCATGACTTACGATATTCTTATTATGCTTATTTCATTCCGCCTTATTTTCAGTACAATATTCGTGCTGACGTCCGTTTTCTTTGAACGCTCGTGTTCATGCTCTGCTGCAGGGGTGGGGGGGCGGTGCGAATCCGTAGGAGCTATTAGCTGATTGAGAGCACCCCACTCTTCCGGAGGTGCCATTGATTATTCTTTTGGTACATATATGTATATATTCATGATTGGGCATGACGGGGTCCTGTCCCGTCCATATGTCTAGTACTCTAGTAGAGGCTCGTAGATACGCATGTGTGGGTAATATGGTCCCATAGTTTGTATGTATATGCATGTATATAGCATTTTGATAGACAAAGGGCTTACGTTTATAAAGGTAATTATGTTTCAAATGTTCAAAGATTTCTATGGTCATGAGCATATAGTATGAACGAGAGCAGATAAGTAACAGAAATACGATGGTGTTCGGTGGTTGTCCCCGGATACTGTACATGGCCCGCGGGTTGCGATCGTGACGAAGTGGTATCGGCAGCAGTTCGATCTTTCAGGGAAGTGTTCACGAGTCGTGTCTAGCAGAGTCTTGTTTATGGTGTGTTGCGCGCCACGCTAATAAACAAGAGGCTATAGGGCATTTAGGAAAAATGACCATCTTTTCTTCTTATGAAATCGTGCGATAGAGCCGAGTATAAGATTCAATCCTCCCTAATGAGTATGTTGTGACTTCGTAAATGCCGCCGGGCAAAAGGAAAGCAAAGTCGCCCGTAAGGGCAAGCCTATGACGAGAAGCGCGGCAGAAAGAGAGCGCTATGAATGTAGATGAGGATGAGTCACACAATGAGGCTCCACCCAATGCCTCCACTACTCCGCCTATTATGGAAGAAAGGCGGGCTTCGTTCCACTTCCCATGCTCAGCTTCCTCCATCCGCTACATCGGGTCAACAAGTGACCGAGGCGCACACCGCGATTGCCGCTTGGCTGCCGCCGGTGCACAACGGCAAATGCGAGCTCCGAGTGATCGTTCGGGCCTAGTACCAGAGCCCGGACTTGGCGAGTTTAAATCCTCCGACCTCTGGTCAAACCCGACGAAGACCCGCAAGGCTTTATTGATGAAATGCTGAGAAACGTTGTGGATTATTCATGCTTCCGAGACCGAATCAAGAGAGTTGGCATCAGCGACAGACTCCGAGATGTGGCGGTCCATGGCACAACAATTGGATAGCGTCGCGCAGAATGCGCTCCTCGTGGCAAGAATTTGTTGATGCTTTCATTCGTCATTGTTGCCGCCCAGTGCTCGAGCCAGAGCGGATAGATTCTTAAACTTGAAGCAAGGTAACATGAGCGCCGGGAGTATAGCCTTCAATTTAATTCCTTGGCTAAGATACGCTCACCTATGGTGGCCGATATGGGAGATCGGGCACATATTTGTGAGTGGCTTAGGGCCACATTTATTTAAGGATTGCTTGACGGGCCTTCATTACAAGATGGGATGGATATTTCCCGCATTCAAGCCCATACCCAAAATCTTGAGGACAACAACCTCATGCAAAGGTGATCGTGATGTTGATAGAGGGCAAAGCAAAAGGGCCGTATCTATGGGTGGCCGGGCGGCGATTATAGAGGGGGATCGAGGCAAACACATTCTAGGCACTCGGTGCCACCAAATAGCAGTGCACCCCCCGATTACGAAGGGAAGAAGACCCGACGCTTCTATCATTCGTGCGGGCGTAGTGCGAGGGGCCCCGGGTTCCCGGTTTGGGGATTACGGCCGGGGGAGACCACCGGTTCCCCCGTGCGGTCCCGTGCAGAAAATTGCACTCGGGCCATGTCGCCAAGGCACGGTATGCATGCTATTTGTGGGCGGACGGGACACTTTGTCACGACCCGGCCAGCGAGGGCACGTGGCCCGGTGCCCTACTCAGCACCCATACAACCACGGAACGCATTGTCATATTAGGGTGCATATCCGGTTTAAACGAGACATTATACGTACCGAAGAATCGATAATGGCAGACATCACACAAATACGGAAGCGAATGCTATCCCAGCGGTCGCCCGTGCGAGAATCATCATATCAAAATCAGGCGGCGAAAAGCACATCTCCGGCACATACACATACATACGAACATGCGGGCCATATCGGCCATAGAAACATCGGGGCCGCTTAAGGATGGAATCATAATCATATACGAACAAACGGGACCCACGACCCACAAATATGACCAGGCCCTCTACAAACAAAATGAATATACGAACATATGACGAGACGGGGCCCCGCGGCATCTTTAATAGTCTAAATACAGAGTATCATACAAGATATATACCAAAATATGGATAGGATCAAGGGAGCACTCCAAAGAAATGCTTGAGAATGGGTAGCCTAAACCGGAGGATCACCCAATCAAATGTCGACCGCGGGGATGAAACGCCCCCCGGAGGGGGAGGAAAAAAATCGGTATGTAAAGGGGGGTGGATCCAAAAATGGCCGGGAGTCAAAAAACAAAGAACGATCAAACGCGGAATG
>NC_081348.1:69470927-69511038 GCF_029784015.1 Lycium ferocissimum | reverse complement strand
TTGATAATGCTTGCTTATATTTCAAAATGATTTTACTTAACCGTAACATTCTTCCCCCCTTAAAAACATTCGTCCTCGAATGTTGCAGTATTGCCAACATAGGACACAATCTTTGATTCGTTAGAACAATTATTTTTCCTTTAGGGTCCAATTACCATTTTCTTAAACCATAACTTGGATCAGTCTCTTCCCATTCTTTCTTAACTCTTTTATTGCTTTCAGTCATCTTCTTTCATTTCTTTGTCCTCATGTACATGATCGAAAATTAACTAGCATCTCGCTCTTGTTCTTTCTCCATTATGGTAGTCTTGACTTGCCGTGCCATAACTATTTATCCTTCTGTAAGTATTCTCTTTTTCTCGCTCCTTGTTTCCCTGTTAGTGGGCAATTACCTTTCTCATAGACGGCGCCCTCTTTGCGTTTACTCCTTCGGTGCCATCTCGGGCTATCCTTTTTGTACCCGTTGATCTTAGATATACTTTGTATCGAGTTTTTTTTTTCTTGTAGTCCATTAGTCAGGCTCTCTAATCCTTACATCCTTGTCGCCATCTCTTTTACCCTTACATTCCAAATGTTTACCTAGCATAACTTTGTCGCTAGTGAACCTAATGGTTATGTTCCTTCCTAAGGCCAGTTATATCATTATCCGAAATACGTATATATGTAATGTTTCTTTGCCATTTATTATTCTTCACAGTCCAGTTACACTTATGGCAAACTTATAATCCGAGTTCAACTAATTTCATAGCTTGCAACATCTTTGAGCTCCTGCTATAATTTTTTCTTTACTTCCTTCCCTCACATCTATCAATACAATCCCAGAAGCATAGGACTACGAAAATTCTTCTATTATGAATCTCTTTCAACGCAAGTATACTTATCTTCGATTTTCTTGTATCGACGATCGTCTCGTCAGTCGTTATTCCTTGTTGGCTTTCCGGTGTGGCCTTCTTACAATTGTAGTTGGGCATAGCTTCACGTTGACGGTTCATATGATTCCATATCATATGCTCTCATGTCGGTATAATTAGTGGTCCATGAACTAGTTTCTAATATCCGGTGAACTCTTTTATTTCCATTCATAGGAGCAGCGTTCTTTCTTTCCTTCAAAAATTTCCAAACTACCAATCGTTGTTCCTTTTATTACAATTGTCATTGTCATCGCAAGTGTCCTTTGGGTTCGTCATCCTCTCTAACACCCTTTGTAAATTTAGCTTGGAGACCTTTCTTGCTCTTTTCATTACCCTTTAGGGTATGTCACTGCATACTTAAGTACGGCGCACTTTTTGCCCGATACGAGGGTGTCACGACCCGAACCACGGGCCATGACGGGTATCCGGGGACTAACCACTGAACACCGCTCATTCTGTTACTTATCTGCTCTCGTTCATACTATATGCTCATGACCATAGAAATCTGTGAACATTTGAAACATAATTACCTTTATAAACGTAAGCCCTTTGGCTATCAAAATGCTATATACATGCATATACATACAAACTATGGGACCATATTACCCACACATGCGTATCTACGAGCCTCTACTAGAGTACTAGACATATAGACAGGACAGGACCCCATCATGCCCAATCATGAATATATACATATATATATAAAAGAATAATCAATGGCACCTGCGGAAGAGTGGGGGTGCTCTCAATCAGCTAATCGCTCCTACGGATCCGCACCGTCTCCCTGCCTACCTGTGGGCATGAACATAGCGTTCAAAGAAAATGGACATCAGTACGAATATTGTACTGAGTATGTAAGGCAGGAATGAAATAAGCATAATAAGAATATCGTAAGTCATGAGATGGAGATACAACCTGCATACTCTTTTAAGTGTAGATACATTTCATATACATACATCATACATAAGTATATCATGTGCATTATCATAGCGTATGCCTTATCATATCACATATACATCATCATACCATGCAAGCATCATCACATCAATCATACATCATCATGTCATTAACCCGCATCCGGGTAACTATCATATGCAGCCCACTAGTGGTGTCATGCCCGGCCCTCTAGGCTCGGTGAAATCATAGCAGCCCGCCTTAGCGGTGACATGTCCGGCCAATTAGGCGCGGTGGAATCACATTATCACACATAGCATGCATTTATCATCGTACATTATACATCATCATGGACTCATCACTATCATTCACTTCATGGTCATATCATGATTCTATCATAAGTTAACATCATTTTATGTATATCATCAATTTATACCTTAGGACTTGAAAGCAACCATAACTATGTCGGGGTGACGTAAGGTCGTAAACCCCTGATTACTTTATGGAGTAACCATAGTCGTCGTATCTCACCTTGGAAGGACTACGTTAAGGTGAGTGTACATGAAGAATACATTAGTGGATCATAGTAAACATCATTAGCTTCGTAGATGCATTATATCGTGATCTCTAGACTTAAGCTTGGCATTATCATCGTCGTATTCATATCACATTTCTTGTCTCGTATGACCATTCATGAACATAGGCCTTTAGTCTTTTGGAATGTAGGAAATTCACGAAGAGGGAGGAAAATCATACATAAGATTCATGCCTTAGAAAGAAGGGTTAAGCCTCACATACCTTTGTCGCTTAACTATTCTATCGCTTGCTCGTTCTCCTTTAACGCTTGCGTCTTTACCTTCAAGAGAGTTCGTATTGTCATTAGCTACATAATTACAAGAACGCACTTCTTAAGGCTAAATAAAATTGGGCAGCGTTTCCTTTGTTTATACTACTTTCCGCCATATTTCATATCAACTCCCAACATTTATAATAACAATCACAATATTGCTAG
Source organism: Lycium ferocissimum (assembly GCF_029784015.1). Lineage (NCBI taxonomy): Eukaryota > Viridiplantae > Streptophyta > Magnoliopsida > Solanales > Solanaceae > Lycium > Lycium ferocissimum. Next base: position 69,508,221 of record NC_081348.1, on the reverse strand, counting down.
CAACAATCGTCATTCATTTACATTATTCGCATTTCACAATTCTACTCCAATTCTCCAAAATCATGACCAAAGTCTATTGTCGCGTTCTTTTTTATACAATACTCATTTCATGTTCTAAACGTCATTTATAATGCATTTGTAACATCAACACAACCATTTTCATGATTCATTCCAACTACTATTCCACAATGACATTTTTCACCCATTTAAGACCCATTTTCTATACTCTTCTACCACCCATGTGTTTAAACTTACTAATACTTCAAATAACATAGAAGGGTCATGAAACTTACCTTAAATGATGAAGAAACAAGCCTTGGTTGGTAATACACCTCTTTCCACCAAAACCCTATTTCCTCTTTCTTGAGATTTCTTGGTTTGGATGACTTTAGAGAGGTTTCCTTCACTTAATTCACTCTAGTTCTTGTTGTTGATCTTTGATTTCTATTGATTTCTCATGGATGAAATGTTTGGAATGTTCTAGAGGTCTCTTGAAGTGTGGAGGTGAAGTATGAAATGAAAATGAAGTAAGAAGAGGTCCCTTAAATAAAATCAAGTTCAGTCCCGACCAGTTTATACGGACCAACATATGGTCCGTATGTTTTCTCTGGTACGTATGTCCGGCCGTAGATCCGGTCCAAAGGAGTATGCCATACTGGGCTGAATCTACGGTTAGACATACGGTCCATGCATTTTATACGGCCAGTATGTCTGGCCGTAGGTTGCCCAGTTTTTTCGAAACTTGTCGCGTCGACTCGTTTGGTCTCCGATCCTTATGGAACCTTCTTAACACTTGTTCATCACTTCAATGCCATTCTAAGGGACATTATAACTCTTCCTCAAGGTGTCATTAGGACACCACTAACTCAATGCTCGAAATTCTTATCCGATACCCAACATATGGCTTGCTTTCCTTAACAACTTTCCTTCACTAACTCGAATGCCTTTGGAAATCTTAATTAGGACCATCACATACTATCTCTCGCTTATCCCAACCTCGTGTTCATCGTGCCCTTCGCTCGTCTATTCACTGTGTCACGACCCAACCCCGTAGGCCGCGACTAGTGCCCGAGCTGGGCACCCGTACACACCCAATAACCGGAATCAGCATACAAATACTTACATATATACAAAGATCATACGTGGTCTCCAAATTGTCGCATGGACAAGCACATATATATCAGAAGCCAATAAGGCTATCATAAAACATAGCGTCCCAAAATGTATACAAACGCGAGCCGACAAGGCTGCCGTGGCGAATGGGACCGCCCTAAACATAAAACATATGAACACATCTATACAGTAGTATACACAACCCACATATATGTCTATAGACCTCTACGAAGAACAGCAGAATCATATGACGGGACAGGGCCCCACCGTACCCCTGAATAAATATATACATATGCAACGGAAGAGTATATACCAAAATATAGGCTCCAGAACAAAGGGAGCACTCCAATAGCGAATAGGTGTCCTGGGGGCGGCGGATCACCGAAATGGGCGTACGTACTGCGGGCATGAAACGCGACCCCGAAGAAAAGGGTCGATACGGAATATGTACTGAGTATGCAAAGCAAGAAATACAGTAAACGAATCATAATCGAAACAGAAGTACGTAAAATAAGTATAATATCCAAAATACCAAAACGTTTACTTTTAAAACACAAATGATGCATAGGGCTCAGGGAATATGGTCGCCCTTTGTCATTGGCGCCATAACACAGCATAACACCAGAAGGTTTCATATCTCCGTATCCCGACATATCTCCATAACACATCATAACGCCATAACACAGCATAACACCAAATATAAACAGAACCCGGCCCTCTAGCGAGGAGCTCGGTGAACCATAACACAGCATAACACCGGGATATAACATAGTGCGCACGATGACATAACCGGCCCGGGACTCGGCGAAAGATACAACAGGATGCACGAGCAGAGTCGTGAGTAACCATATGCATAAAAATCATCATTACAGACTCAACAGATAAGTAAATAATCAACACTCGAGGGTCGAGGTGATAGCTGTATTAAGTTCTGTCACAAAGTCGTTAGAACTAAACAAAGGAAAGTCGCGGGACCCACGGACGAGCGTCAACCCAATCCGAGCCCGCCTATGAAAGGTATAGTCATTATACGCTACAGAACCTCCTACGAGCATATCGAGGCGATCCGATTCTGTCTACGAAAGTTACGGCCATTATTAGACGTAGCATCCTTTAAAAACAAAATCTTTATGCAACATTTGAAATCCAATCTTACCAAAGACATAGGAACCATAATACTATTACATTACAAATGCCAACTTTAAAAAGTGAATAAGAATCGTAGACATGCTCGGATCGCAAGAATACAGTTACCTCGAGCCTCGTAGCATAGCCTACTTACAACTAAGACATGCCAAAAGAAAGGAAGGTTAGGCTTTACATACCTCGTCCGCTCTCAAAGCGAATCCAACCTAAGTCTCGTGCTCCCCAAGATCTACAACAACATCATCGATACCAAACATTAGCCATAGGCATTTAGGGATTCAATTCCAAACTAGCACTTAATTCTACAGAAATTTGGGCAGCATTTCCCCTATAAATTCAACCACCCCGAGAATTCAACTCGGCCAAATCATCAACAACAATACCAACAACCATGTTTACAACATCAACAATCAATTCAAAACGCATTCTAACATTAAATACTCTTTCCTACATAATTCAACAACATTCCATTATATTCAATTCAACCATATACATTCAAACCAACATTGACGCTTACATGTTCAAGTACTAATCCGAGAGCATTCAAACAAGATTCAAGAACACTTTAAACAACCCACACAATATTCAAGACAACCCAACCAAAACTCCAATTCACCCGAAACCACCCCAAACCCGAGAGCAACAACAACACATTCCTCTCTCCCAAATTCATGAATTACACCAACGATCCACACTTTAACAATGTCATTCTCATAAATATGAAAACTGCACTACAACCACGTTAGCTCCCAAATCAGCCCACAACAATTACAACTTCAGCTTGGATCATTAAACTCTCATTATCAACATGGAATCCATAACAACAACAACCAAAACACTAAACAAAATTAACTCATTCCTTGGCATACAAGGTGACCCTTATTCGGCCACCACCACCACACACAAGTTTCATGATTTCCATCCATTTCAACACACTACAACAACCAAACATGATAAATAGAATTAATTCATCATTCCTACACAATATCACATATACACGGCTACAAGCCACACACAATATGCCATATTCACAGCCCAACTTCAACATGCAATATTTCATGAATTTCATCCATTTCTACATACTACAACATACACAAATCATCCATAACATATGAAAAAGAAGATTAATCCTTACCTTTTTCTCTTAACTTCACAACTTGGCTAGGGTTTGTTCTTGCAAGAATGAATGTTTTGTTTGTTCCAACAACTACACCACGTTAAAGAGGACCTTCCAATTGGTTGATTTGCTAGAAGAAATTATTTTTTGATGAAGATTTTTGGACTTCAAATTCTTGTAGCTATGGCCGAATGGCCTTCTTTTTCTTTCTCCAAGTTTCTTGATTTTTCTTAAGTGTAGAAGATGATGAATATGATCTACTTAGTCATCTTTTATTACATGTAATAACCATCCATGTGGCCCTTGGCCCACACCCATGTGGCCGGCCACTTGCCCCTTAAATTCATGAATTATCAACTTCCAAATATTCACTTTTAACCCCAAATTTTTCTTAATATTCCATGCCAACAAAATCATAAGTAACTTATGTCTTAAAACAAAATCGTGGTTAAAAGTCTCGACTTTGTATTCCGGAATAGTCTTGTCCCTAACTTATCATGGTTAACCCGGATTGTCCCAATGTACAAAATACGGGATATAACACACTGTACGCTAACGGGGAATTTTCCGAGGTGTAACACTCTTCCCCCCTTTTGGAACATTCGTCCTCGAATGTTAAATCACTAGGAATTCTGGAAAAATTTCGCCAGAGTTTCCCCTGTAATATGGTGTTACCATCCTGTCACAACAACCCATAATATCATTGCCTCACAGGGCCACAACACAATAACGATACAACTTGGCCACACACGGCCCATATACATAAAAAGAAAAGCATACATACCTTAACCTTTCGACGTTTCGTCATAGATCTCTTCCAGGGGCTGAAATAAATGTGGATATGTGGACTTCATCTTCTCTTCCGCTTCCCAAGTCATTTCTTCTCGATTGTTATTTCGCCATAGGACTTTAACTGAAGCTATTTCCTTATTCCGAAGTCTTCGTACTTGCCTGTCTAGAATGGCAATAGGCACTTCTTCATAAGCTAGCTTTTCTGTGATCTGAACATCATCTACTGGCACGATCCTTGTGGGGTCTCCAACACATTTGCGGAGCATGGAGACATGGAATACTGGATGAACTAATTCAAGCTCCGAAGGCAAGTCCAACTCATAAGCTACTTGACCCACTTTGCGGATGATTTTGTAAGGTCCAATATATCGAGGACTCAACTTCCCTTTCTTACCGAATATCATCACCCCTTTCATTGGGGATACCTTCAAGAACACCCAGTCATTGACTTGAAATTCTAGATCTCGCCGGCGGTTGTCCGCATAAGATTTTTGGCGACTTTGGGCTGTCAATAATCGATCTCGGATCACCTTGACTTTTTCTACCGCTTGTTGAATCAGCTCGGGGCCTATTAATTGTACTTCTCCTACGTCAAACCATCCAATTGGAGATCTACATTTCCTTCCATATAAAGCTTCATACGGAGCCATTTGGATACTGGAATGATAGTGTTATATCCCGTATTTTGCACGTTGGGATAATCCGAGCTAACTGCGATAAGTTAAGGACAAGACTATTCAGGGATACGAGGTAGAGACTTTAACCTCCGATATTATTTTAAGGCATAAGTTGCTTATGATTTCATTGGTATGGAGTATTAAGGAAAATTTGGGGTTAAAAGTTAATTATGGAAAGTTGGTTATTTCATGAAAATGGCCATATGTGGCCGTGTGTGGGGTGTGGGCCATGGGCCACATGGATGCAACATATATGTGTATATTAGATGAAAAATTAAATATATTCATCATCTTCACCCCTTAGAAGCTTATAGAAACTTGGAGAAAAAAGAGAGGAGCTATTCGGCCAAGCTCTAGCCGAACAAGTCCATGAAAATTGATAAAAAAAAAAAAAAAAATTCTTCTAGCTTTTCTACTAATTGAAAGGTCCTCTATAACGTGGAGTGGTCATTGGAGCAAGCAAATCATTCATTTTTACAAGCACAAACTCTAGCCAAGTTGAGGAACTAAGTGATAAAGGTAAGGTTTAATCCTCTTTTTCATGTGTTGTGGATGATTTGTACATGTTGTAGTGTGTAGAAATGGATGAAAATCATGAAATCTTGCATGGTGATGTTGAGCGTGTGTGTTGGGCTTGGCCGTGTATATGTTGTGTGTGTAGGAGTGAAGAACTAATTTTATTTAGTATGTTTGGGTTGTTGTGTTGTGGGTTCTATGATACAAATAAAAGTTTAATGGTTCAAATTGAAGTTATAGTCGTTTGTGGCTTGTTATAGAAGCTAATGGAATTTTATGATAGTTTCTTGTATCTATGGGAATGATGTTGTCAACGTGTGAATTGTTGGTGTAGTTGATGGATTTGGAAGAAAGAAATGTGTTGTTGTTGCTCTTATTGGGTTTGGAAAGGTTTCGGGTGGAGTGGTATTTTGAATGGGTTGTTTTGAATATTGTACGGATTGTTTGAAATGTTCTTGAATCTTGTTTGAATGATCTCGGATTAGTACTTGAACATGTGAGCGTTGATGTTGGCTTGAATGTCTGTAGTTGAATTGAATGTAAATGGAAGGTTGTCGAATTATGTATAAAAGATTTACTAACGTTAGAATGCGTTTTGAATTGATTGTTGATGTTGTAAACATGGTTGTTGGTATTGTTGTTGATGATTTGGCCGAGTTGAATTCTCGGGGTTGTTGAATTTACAGGGGAAATCGCCCAAATTTCTGTAGAAATTCCTAAGTGCCTATAGCTAATGTTTGGTATTTAATGACGTTATTGTAGATCTTGGGAAACCCGAGACTTAAGTCTGATTAGCGTAGGAAGCGGACAAGGTATGTAAAGCTTACTCTTTCTTTCTTTTGGCATGTCTTAGACGTAAGTAAGATATGACATGATATGAGCCTTGGGGTAACTCCATTCCTAAGATCCGAGCATGTCTACGATTCTTATTCACTTTTTGATAATCGCACTTTTAAAATGGTCGAGCTATTGCCATCGAGTCTTTTACATGTTTGGATAATGAATGATACATAAAGAGTTCTTATTCCTAAAGTGTTCTGTAATGTATAATGTCCCTAACTTTCATATATGGTCTCGAATTGCTATGATATGTTCGTAAAAGATTCTATAATGAATAATGCCCGTAACTTTCATAGGCGGGCTCGGATTGGCTTGATACATGTTTATGATCCCTGTGACGCTATGTGACATATTTTGTAATGATATTTCAAGAGTCCTAAGTGCGACTATCGTTTGATACTCGAGCGTTGATTTGTCTGCTTACCCATCAAGACTTAAAAGATGATTTATGTGCATATGGTTTCTCACTACTCTGCTCGTGCGAGCTGTTGTTACATCTTTCACCGAGTCCCGTGCCGAGTATGTATTCGTGCACAGTTCACTGCATTATTCACCGAGTCCCTCACTAGAGGGTCGGGTACGGTATATATATGATTTTTTCACCGAGTCCCTCACTAGAGAGCCGGGTACGGTATATATATGATTATTTCACTGAGTCCCTCACTAGAGGGCCGGGTACGGTATATATATGATGATATGATTCTGTTCACCGAGTCCCTCACTAGAGGGCCGGGTACGGCATATATATATATATATATGATGATATGATGACATGATGACTTTATTTACCGAGTCCCTCACTGGAGGGCCGGGACACGTTATATATGCATATGTACAAGATGATTATTCACTTATGTTTCTAAGTCCCATAATGAATTGGATATGATATTGACATGCATGATTTATGTTTCAAAGGCAAGCCTTGTGGTTTTCTGGTTACTGTACTAATTTTCTACACTCCTTACTTCAGTATGATTCTGTTTACTGTATTCCATGCTTTACATGCTCAGTACATATTCCGTACTGACCCTCTTTCTTCGGGGGCTGCGTTTCATGCCCGCAGGTACAGACGATCGTTTTGGTGATCCGCCAGTTTAGGACATCTATCCTACTGCTTGTCTTGGAGCGCTCCCCCTTGTCCGGAGCCCATATTTTGGTACGATTCCTTCGTTGTATATATGTACGTTTATTCAGGGGTACGGCGGGGCCCTGTCCCGTCATATGGTTCTGTGATTACTCCTAGAGGTCTGTAGACACATGTGTGGGTTGTGAATAGTTACTGTTCGGCTATGTCTGTGTGATTTATGTTTGGGCGGTCCCATCCGCGCGCGCGACCTTGTCGGCTGCGTGTATATATATGTTTTCTTGAGATGTTGTGGTTATTGTGATAGCCTTGCCGGCTCATATGCGATATGTATACATATGTTTATATACAACAGTTTGAGACGACGACTGACCGGTGTATGTATATAAGTTGTTTGTATGCTGATTATGGTTAATAGGTGTGTACGGGTGTCCAGATCGGGCACTAGTCATGGCCCACGGGGTTGGGTCGTGACAAAAGTGGTATCAGAGCGGTTCGTCCTCGGAGTGTCTACAGACCGTGTCTAGTAGAGTCTTGTTTATCGGTGTGCTGTGCACCACATCTATAAACAGGAAGCTACAGGACATTTTGGATGTTATCTTTCTTTCTTATCCTAGATCGTGCGATAGAGCTGTATTATCAGGATGTCTCCTCCCTAACGAATTGTTATGTTTACCGCGATGCCTCCAAGGAAAGCGATAGCTGCCCAGAAAGGCAAGTCGACAGCAGCTGGAGAGACTAGCCAGGCCCGGAGAGTTACCAGGGCCCGTGCTCAGCCCCCGAGCCGAGGTTGTGCTCCCGTCGGCGAGCTCCACTACACCGCCGCTATCGAGGAGCATAGGGCGACGGCGGTGCAGACCGGGGGCGGCTCCACCGCCGGCTCCGGGGTTCCGGTGCCGAGCCTCCGCTCCCCGGCCCGGGGGCGGAGGACGGGGCTATGAGGGATGCGGTTCGGTGGCGACCGGACTAGTGGCGAGAGCGAGGCTCGCGAGGCACGGATGGGGGGTGACCATGCGGACCGACGTGATGGTTTGAGGGCCCGTGATTTCTTGACTTGTAATCCTCCAGAGTTCTATGGGCCAAAGCCCGAGGAGGATCCCCAGGAGTTTATTCGACAGATGCAGCGCGCACAGAGGATGATCAGAGCTTCTGAGACTGAGTTTGTTGAGCTGGCTTCATATCGGCTGCGTGATGTAGCTGTTAATTTGTATGAGTCGTGAGAGTTGTCTAAGGGCGAGGATGCTCCTCCAGCAGTATGGGACGAGTTTGTGGGGGCCTTTCTGGGCCACTTTCTGCCTCCAGAGATGCGGCGAGTCAGATTTGATAGATTCCTACGCCTGAAGCAGAATGGTAGGAGCGTTCGAGATTATAGCCTTGAGTTCGATTCGTTGGTTAGATATGCACCCACTATTGTAGCTGATATGACCGATAGGATGCATCGGTATGTGATGGGGTTGGACCGTTATTTGGTTGATAGCTGCATGGTAATGGCTTCCCAGCCCGGTATGGATATTGCTCGAGTGCAGGCCTATGCACAGGGGATGGAGGATCGACACAGAGGGCGTCAGCCCGACAGAGATCATGACAGGGGCCAGCCCAAGAGGGCTAGATCAACTAGTTATTCGGGGGAGTTTCGAGGCGGGCTGCCTCAACAGTACCCTGGGTACTCTCATCAGCCAGCACGGAGTGCACCCCCACGGTTTTCAGGTAGGAGATTGGATAGCACAGGGCATTCAGGAGCCGGTCAGAGCTCCAGGGCTTCAGGTTCGCGACGATGCATAGGAGTTCGGGTCAGTCGAGGCCACCTTTGCCTCGGTGTTCTCATTGTGGTAGGCCTCATTTTGGGGAATGCCGTTTCGCTACAGGTGCTTGCTTTACTTGCGGCCGTCAGGGCCATATTATGAGGGAGTGTCCGTATAGGGATAGTCCGTGTGGTGCAGCTCGGCCCTACCGGGTCGATTCTGGATCATCTTCTCCTGTACCCATGCGCCCTATGGGGCAAGGTATATGTCACGACCCAACCCCGTAGGCCGTGACTAGTGCCCGAGTTGGGCACCCAAACACATTCATCAAACCCGAATCACACACAGCTGGCTTATGCACATATGAATATCAAACGCTGTCTCAAACACAACCATACGCATACATAGAAGCCGCGAGGCTATCAATGGCACAACGACCCAGAATATATACATGCGAGCCGACAAGGCCGCCACGGCGAATAGGTTCGCCCAAAACATATAACATACGAACACACACCGTACGAGTAGGCACATAACCCACATACACGTCTACAGGCCTCTAAATAAACTAACAGAATCATATGACGGGACACGGCCCCGCCGTACCCCTGAACACACACACATATGCAACGAACGAGTATGTACCAAGATGTAGGCTCCGGGATAAAAGGAGCACTCCAACACAGCAGGATAGGTCTCCTAAACTGGCGGATCGCCAACCGGGCGTCGTACTGCGGGCATGAAACGCGACTCCCGAAGAAAAGGGGTCGATACGAAATATGTCGAGTATGCAAAGCGAAAAATACGATAAATAAATCGAGTCACACTCGAAACGAGAGTACGAAAGTAAGTACATTTCCAAAATGCCAAATGTTTATTTTCAAAATAGAAAGCATGCAAAAGGGCACGAAAAATATGGTCGCCCGCTTTGTCGATGGCGCCATAACACAGCATAACACCGAAGGTTTCAAATCTCCGTACAACCCCGAACGTAACACATCATCACAACACATCATAAGCCATATCACAGCATAACTCCGTAAACGGAACCCGGCCCTATGGCGAGGTCTCGGGAACCGTAACACAGCATAACACCGGAATATATCATAGTGCGCACGACAACATAACCGGCCCGGGAACCGGTGAAAGATGTACCAACAACACGCACGAGCAAGTCGTGAGTAACCATATGCATGAAATCGTTATCATAAGTTCAAAAAGTAAGTAAAATGACCATACTTGGGAATCGGGAAAATCGTCATACCAAACTCTTTCAAACGTCATCAGAAATGTACAAAGGAAGGTCGCGGGACCCACGGACGAGTGTCAACCCGAGCCGGGCCTGCCTATGGAAAACATACTCATCACACGTCATACTACCTCCCACAGCGATATCGAGGCAATCCGAGCCCTTAGTCGAAAGTTACGGCAGTTCGTAGTTTCAACATCGTTTAAGGATAAAACTCTTTTGAAAACCAACTTTTATGCAATTTTAAGAGAGAAGAAAAATCAATTATTCCAAAAACATCAAAGCCAATATTTTCTCACATCAACATATGAATATCGAGAGACAAACGCGAATCATAGACATGCTCGGATTGTGAGAGTAGAATTTCCTCGAGACTCGTGTCGTAGCCTATGTACAACTAAGACATGCCAAAAGAAAGAAGAGTTAAGCTTTACATACCTCGCTCGCACCCAACACTAATCCAAATCAAACTTATATCTCGAACTCTCCAAGATCTACATAACATCAATAAATACCAACGTTAACCAAGCATTCAGAAGCTCATTTCCAAGCTAACACATAATTCTATGGAAATTTGGGCAGCACTTCCCCTGAAAATAGACCAACCCCGAGAATTCAACTCGGCCAAATTCAACAACACAACAAAACCAACAATCATTCCAACAATATCCACAATCAATTCGAAACGCATTCGAACATTAAAAATCCTTCTCCACACATTCCAACAATATTCCAATTATGCTTACTACAACTACATACTTACAAACCAACATGTAATCAAACTAACGCATATTCAATTATCAATCCAAAACCATTCAAACAATATTCAAGAACTCTTTAAATAACTCATACAATGTTTCCAACAACCCAACAAATACTCCATTCCACCCGAAATGGTCCCCAAACCCGAGAACCTCAACTCTAACACATTCCTTGATTTCAAAACATGATTTACTCCAACAATCTATACTCTAACCATGCCATTTCCATAAACATAAAAATTACACTAAATGCACCAAACCTTCCAAATCAGCCCATAACACTTACAATACCAATTTGAATCATTAAACTCTTATTTTCAACATAGAATCCACATAACATTAACAACCAAAATTCCAAGAAAACTAATTCATTTCTTGACATACATAAGGGGCCATATTCGGCCAACACACTTACATACATACCTCATGATTTTCATTCCTTTCAACACTCTACAATAACCAAACATGCTACATAAAACTTAGTTCATCACTTTTAACATAATACACACACACGGCCAACTACCATGTACACGGCCTCAACTTCAACTACAAAGTCTCCATGAATTTCATCCATAACAACATACAACAACACACATAAACCTTCCATAACTCATAAAACAAGATTAGAATTTACCTTTCTTCACAACTCCTCAACTTGTCCAAAGTTGGCCAAGGATGAAAACGAACAATCCAACGCTTGAAACAACAACTCCACGTTATCAAGCACCCTTGATTTAGTAGATTTGCTTAGAAGAAAAAATTTTGGGAAGGCTTAATCTTGGTCTTGATTTTTCATTGCCATGGCCGAACCCTTCAACTTTTTTTTTTCTCCAACCTTCTTGATTTTTCTAAGTCTTGAGATGATAATGAAATGGTCCCTTAAGTCATCCTTATATTTCATATAATAGCCAACCATGTGGCCATGGCCCACTCAAAGGTGGCCGGCCACATGGCCATGTTTTACTCCCTCCATTTTTTCAATAATTGGCCATTTCCAATATTCCATCTTTGGTCCCAATTTTTTTCCTAAATGATCCATGTCAATAAAATCATACATACCTAGGTCTTATGACAAAATTGAAGGTCACGCGTCCCGACTTCGCACCCGGAATGGTCCCGACCCTAACTTATCATAGTTAACCCGAATCGTCCCGTCGTTCAAAATACGGGATGTAACATCCTTCCCCCGCTTTGGAACATTCGTCCTCGAATGTTTAACTATCTTATAAGGTCGCATAAGGACCTCGGGAAGATTCCCGTTATTAACATAACACATAGCCGTACCAGCCAATCATACTCTTTCCTTCCTTCTTTATCTTATTGCTAACTTTAATTCGAACTCTTCTACTGCTCCTTGGTTTAGATTTCGTCTTTCAACTTTCCGTTCACACATCATGCTGCAATCCTAGCTTCTCATTTGCCTCTTACGTCTGAATTTGCAAGATTTCAAAAAAACTTCCCAGGGGGTCACCCATCCTGAATTTGCTCTCACCCCAGCACGCTTAACCTCGGAACTCCGATGAAATACGATGCTTTACCCCCAGTATAATCGCGTCCGCCTTACCACATGACTTTCATCACATAATCTGGAGTAAATTGGAGCCCTAACAGATTTCCAGACGCTCTCATAACACACTTACTATTTTAGCCCTCTTCGACCCTCGACGCTAACTTCTCATCTACGGACATGCCTACTTCCCATTCCAGATACCCAAATTCCCTACGGTAACAGACATACCTTGATCGGCGTTATTTGCAAATACCTAATTATCGGCTTTCGGATCCCTACTCGCCGCTACCAGACAACATTCACACAACAAATACACATACATAAGAATATTTCAATAAGGGCTCATATACCTGTTGTCACGACCCAACTAGGGGCCGTGACGAGTACCTGATACTTGTACCGAGCACCCCTTACCTATCATTTTACCTGTACCTCTTAGCAAGTCGTATAAACAGTCTAGAAATTCCTCATATTTTTTTTTTTTCCTTAAGCGAACATTAACATTAGCGACGGCATTATGAACATAGACTAATTAGCTTCACTATCGCTTCATACAACAACATTAAGATGCCAAAATACCACATGTTTAATTTAACCGTACATAATAGCGATCGTACATATACGTACGAGCCTCTAGACATAGTACACTTATACATAGAAAGGGCCGAAATGCTCTTGTTGTGCCGAAAATATACACAAAAGAGTACCACGAAGTGAGGCTCGGGACAAGCGGAGCGTCGTCGGGTACGGTGGTGGTAGAGCTCTAAAGATCAAATCCGCCTGTCTGCTGACCTGCGCGGCATGAAACGCAGCGTCCACAAGAAGGGACGTCAGTACGAATAGTGTACCGAGTATGCAAGGCATAAACAGTATCAACATAGTAAGAAATGAACATAGGAATATCGACTGTATAGACATATAAAGCATAATATAAAATTAAAGGATGTAACCTGTACACGTGAATACCACTCAGGGCAGATACCATGCATGCTAAGCTGTCTTTGGAAACATTTCTTTCTCATGTATATAGAAAATATAACATCTTGTATTCGAGGGCGTCGGCGTAGATCCATTTAACCATGTATATATATCCCGCGTCGGGCATCCGCGTCCGGGACGATATCATGTCATGTAATGCCAGCGATCGGTGGATATGCGTATATAACGCTACATGCATGCCCTTATCTCCATCTTCCCCGTACATCTATGCATATATCATGTATAATTATCGGCGTCTATAGCGCCCTGGCTCTTTCATCATATACATATACTCATATCATATACATATATCAGCGTCTATAGCGCTCTGCTCCTTTTTGTCATATGCACATACTTATATCATATATATATATATATACCAGCGTCTATAGCGCTCTGATTCTGCTATGATATACATATACTTATATCATGTTCATTTATCAGCGCGTATATAGCGCTCTGATTCTGTTATCATTATCGTCGTAGAAATATTCTCATTAAAGTAGTTACAACACTGGTCGTTTAATAATCAAGGCACTAAAGAAAATCCGGGAACCGTGGGCCCACCTCGAGTCAAATGAGGTGGCGTACACAACCTACATATAATACGTGTTATGACGTTACTTATGAAGGTCTTAGGGTAATCGGGTCTCATCCTTGCAAGTTCTAGGATATGTAGACATTTCTTTCACAATTCATGCACTTTTGGTTCAATCTTCTTGAATGAATAGTAACTATTTTCAATCGCGGATTTCTAGAGTTAGGAAAGTCCCCGAGGCGAAATCAAGCCTATACGTCTAAGACATGCCAAGAAAGGAAGGGAAACCTTACATACCTCTTTACGCTTCTTTAGCTATTCGAATTCACGTCGCAATCTCGTCAAAATCTGCAAATTGGTCATATTTACCAAAACTCTTATTAGGGTTCGTAGAGTTAGAATCTTAAGGAAACACTTTCGAAATTTCGACGACTTCCTTTGTAAATATACCATCCTCAACATTCCATATAGCCAAATTTCTCATCAACCACAATCCGGGAATTCAAACCCGGCCAAACTATTAACCATAATTCCAACAACAATACTAAAAATTTCCACATTCAATCAATTTACTACTTCTTCCAAAACTTCCCAACTTCAATGAAAATAATAACAACCTCATAATTTACATTCCAATAACACCGTACTAATCATATTGTCTTTCATGCATACAAGAACATTACATTCCGTTCATATAACTTCTAAAACAAGTCTCCATTACTACAACTTCATTAAGGTTCCTAGACATTCATTAACAACATAGAGTCCACAATATAACAACAAGCAAAACACTAAATAAAATTGACTCATTTTCTTCCATACTTCACCACAACCACACGGCCACACTAGCCCACACATGCACGGTCACACACCATCATGCACACTACAACCTCTCCAAATTCATTCAACTTTCTTTATCAACATAATATTTCCAACAACAACAACCAAACACTAAACAAAATAATTGAAATATGACTCCTACACATATACACACACATTGTACCTCACGGCCTCCACCCCTACTTCCCTATTCTTCACAATTTCACTCATTTTTGTACACTACAACATGCATAAACATCCATAAAACAATAAAAAAGAGGATTAAACCTTACCTCTTTCCTTGTTTCTCCACTTGACTACAACTTCCAACTTGTAAGTATTTGTGTTGTTCTTGCTCTAATAACCACTCCAACTTGGTGAGGGCCCTTTAATTAGTGGAAAACAATTTTTTGAAGGAATTTTGTAAATTTTCTTGTTGGTTTTTGATCTTGGCCGAAATGGCCTTGGAGGTTTCTCCTTTTTTTTTTTTTTTTTTTTTTTTGTGCTCTTGATTCTCTTGAAATTTCTAGAGAAATAATGAGTATTGGAATGACTTTATACAAGTCTTCCACCCCTTCTTTCCATTTTTATGAATAGGTCCCTCCACACAAAAGTATAATCACATAACCCCTTCCCTTCTTTTTCTAGAAAATTCCTCCTTTTTCATTTCATTTTTTTTTCCTTAAAACAAAAGATGACCTATTTTGTCATCTTAGCCCCTTATTTCATCACATGGCCAATATGGCCCCTTTTGGAACTTCCATGAACCCACCTGTAAAATTCCCGTTTTGCCCCTCAACTTTTCTTAATATTACCATTATACCCCTAGCCTTCCACATTATTTCCACTTCTAAATTTTTCATAAGCAACTCGTATGCCAAACAGAATAAAATGTGGCCTTGCTTATTGTCTTCCCGCGATTATCTTGAATTATCCGATTGCATAAAACGCGGGATATAACACCTGTATCCGCATTCGGTGCCGCCTCTGGATCCCGCACGCGAAAGCGTATATGCGGTTCGCGGGACCGCCGGAATCGGGGACTCCGCCGCGACCTGCGCCACGGCCTCCGGTGCCGGCACACACCCGACCCATAGGGCGCGTAGGTACACGCGAAGAAGATGAACGGCAATTGACCCGGCCGGTGGGGGCTGCGCCGCGCGCGCCCAAACCAACCCCTGGCCGGGCAATCCCTCATCGGATGGCCACCGACGGCCACAATTAAAACGAGCACCGCGCGGCACGGAAACACTCTCCCGGGTGAGACCTCCCACGGTGAGGGCACGGAGGTCCGGGTGGTCTCGTCGGCGGGAACCTCCGCTTGCTCGAGGACCTAAGGTCCTGGAACTCGATCCGCCCGGACGGTCCTATGTCATCAAATCGCCTATTAACAAATCGTGTCCCCGGCGGCGGCGGAAATATCCACCGGACGATGCCGAGGTCCCCGCCCGCCTCGGGGAATCTCCCCGAATACCCCGCCGATCCGGCCCTCGGGCGACCTCCTATCACGATCTCTACCGGATCGTTCGGCTCGATGCCGGTCTTCCATCCACGGGCGTGCGCACCCCCGCAATCGGGCGATGTCCATATCGGTCTGCGCCGCCATTGTCATGCAGCTGTCAATCAAGTAGTTGTCCAACCCTATCACATATCGATGCATTCGGTCGGCCATATCCGCCACTATAGCAGGTGCATACCGGGCCGAGAATCAAATACCAAATTATACTCGCGAACACTCCGACCCTGCCGTGTATCCGCAAAAATCGATCAACCCTCGCCCTCCGCAACTCGGGGACGTAAAGTGACGGAGAAAGGCGGTAACGTAAACTCATCCCACGTGGTGGGGAAGCATCCTCACCCTCGGATGGCTCCCGGGACTCATACCAATTAAGTGCGATATCTCGCAACACATGTGCGAAGCTAACTCAATGGACTCGGTCTACGAAGCCCGACCGGTCCCAATGAGCGTCTCATCGCCGAATGAAATCATGGGGGTCCTCGTCGGGCTTAGACCGAAAAACTCGGGGGGGGCACGTCAAGAAATCGCGAACCCTCGGACCCATCGCGTCTATCATCATCATCACCTCTCCGCCGCGTCCGCGGGCTTGTCCTGCCACTATCGTCGTCAATAACTGTACGGCCTCCCTCGACGTCTTATCCTCGGTGCCGGTGCCGGGGAGAGGCGGGGGTGGCGAGGACTGCTCCCGGCGTCCCTGGTGGTGGAGTGGCCGAACCTTCCGGCCCAAGTACGACGGCGTAGTCCGAGCACGTGCCCGTGTAACTCTCGGCGCCTATTAGTCTCTCCTGCCACCACCTTGCCCTGCCACGGCGGCCGTTGCCTTCCGGAGGCATCGGCGAAAGATATAACAATTGGTCGAAAAAGAGTCATCTTAATAGCACGGCTACATCGCACGATCTAAGATTCGAGGAAAAGTAACATCCTAAATGTCCTGTAGCCTCCGTTTATAGATGTGGTGCACAACACACCGATAAACAAGACTGCGAGACACGGCTCGTAGACATTCGAGGACAAACCGCTACGATACCACTTTTGTCACGACCCAACCCCGTGGGCCGTGACTAGTGCCCGAGTTGGGCACCCAAACGCATTCATCAAACCCGAATCACACACGGTGGCTTATGCACATATGAATATCAAACGCCGTCTCAAACACAACCATACGCATACATAGAAGCCGCGAGGCTATCGGTGGCACAACGGCCCCGATATATATACGTACGAGCCGACAAGGCGCCACGGCGAATAGGTTCGCCCAAAACATATAACATACGAACACACACGTACGGGGTAGGCACATAACCCACATATACGTCTACAGGCCTCTAAACAGACTAACAGAATCATATGACGGGACAGGACCCCGCCGTACCCCTGAACACACACACGCATATGCAACGAACGAGTATATACCAAGATGTAGGCTCCGGGATAAAAGGAGCACTCCAACACGACGGGGATAGGTCTCCTAAATGCGGCGGATCGCCAACGGGCGTACGCAGCACGGGCATGAAACGCGACCCCGAAGAAAAGGGGGTCGGTGCGAAATATGTGCGAGTATGCAAAGCGAGAAAATACAGTAAATAAATCTGAGTCACGCTCGAAACAGGAGTACCGAAAGTAAGTACATTTCCAAAATGCCAAATGTTTATTTTCAAAATAGAAAGCATGCAAAAGGGCACAGAAAATATGGTCGCCCGCCTGTCGATGGCGCCATAACACAGCATAACACCAGAAGGTTTCAAATCTCGGTACAACCCCGAACGCAACACATCATCACAACACGTCATGAGCCATATCACGGCGATAACTCCATAAACGGAACCCGGCCCTATGGCGAGGTCTCGGGAACCGTAACACAGCATAACACCGGAATATATCATAGTGCGCACGACAACATAACCGGCCCGGGAACCGGTGAAAGATGTACCAACAACACGCACGAGCAGAGTCGTGAGTAACCATATGCATGAAATCGTTATCATAAGTTCAAAAAGTAAGTAAAATGACCATACTTGGGAATCGGGAAAATCGTCATACCAAACTCTTTCAAACGTCATCAGAAATGTACAAAGGAAGGTCGCGGGACCCACGGACGAGTGTCAACCCGAGCCGGGCCCGCCTATGGAAAACATACTCATCACACGTCATACTACCTCCCACAGCGATATCGAGGCAATCCGAGCCCTTAGTCGAAAGTTACGGCAGTTCGTAGTTTCAACATCGTTTAAGGATAAAACTCTTTTTGAAAACCAACTTTTATGCAATTTTAAGAGAGAAGAAAAATCAATTATTCCAAAAACATCAAAGCCAATATTTTCTCACATCAACATATGAATATCGAGAGACAAACGCGAATCATAGACATGCTCGGATTGTGAGAGTAGAATTTCCTCGAGACTCGTGTCGTAGCCTATGTACAACTAAGACATGCCAAAAGAAAGAAGAGTTAAGCTTTACATACCTCGCTCGCACCCAACACTAATCCAAATCAAACTTATATCTCGAACTCTCCAAGATCTACATAACATCAATAAATACCAACGTTAACCAAGCATTCGAAGCTCATTTCTAAGCTAACACATAATTCTATGGAAATTTGGGCGACTTCCCCGAAAATAGACCAACCCGAGAATTCAACTCGGCCAAATTCAACAACACAACAAAACCAACAATCATTCCAACAATATCCACAATCAATTCGAAACGCATTCGAACATTAAAAATCCTTCTCCACACATTCCAACAATATTCCAATTATGCTTACTACAACTACATACTTACAAACCAACATGTAATCAAACTAACGCATATTCAATTATCAATCCAAAACCATTCAAACAATATTCAAGAACTCTTTAAATAACTCATACAATGTTTCAAACAACCCAACAAATACTCCATTCCACCCGAAATGGTCCCCAAACCCGAGAACCTCAACTCTAACACATTCCTTGATTTCAAAACATGATTTACTCCAACAATCTATACTCTAACCATGCCATTTCCATAAACATAAAAATTACACTAAATGCACCAAACCTTCCAAATCAGCCCATAACACTTACAATACCAATTTGAATCATTAAACTCTTATTTTCAACATAGAATCCACATAACATTAACAACCAAAATTCCAAGAAAACTAATTCATTTCTTGACATACATAAGGGGCCATATTCGGCCAATACACTTACATACATACCTCATGATTTTCATTCCTTTCAACACTCTACAATAACCAAACATGCTACATAAAACTTAGTTCATCACTTTTAACATAATACACACATGCACGACCAACTACCATGTACACGGCCTCAACTTCAACTACAAAGTCTCCATGAATTTCATCCATAACAACATACAACAACACACATAAACCTTCCATAACTCATAAAACAAGATTAGAATTTACCTTTCTTCACAACTCCTCAACTTGTCCAAAGTTGGCCAAGGATGAAAACGAACAATCCAACGCTTGAAACAACAACTCCACGTTATCAAGCACCCTTGATTTAGTAGATTTGCTTAGAAGAAAAAATTTTGGGAAGGCTTAATCTTGGTCTTGATTTTCATTGCCATGGCCGAACCCTTCAACTTTTTTTTTTCTCCAACCTTCTTGATTTTTCTAAGTCTTGAGATGATAATGAAATGGTCCCTTAAGTCATCCTTATATTTCATATAATAGCCAACCATGTGGCCATGGCCCGCTCAAAGGTGGCCACCCATGGCCATGTTTTACTCCTCCATTTTTTCAATAATTGGCCATTTTCCAATATTCCATCTTTGGTCCCAATTTTTTCCTAAATGATCCATGTCAATAAAATCATACATACCTAGGTCTTATGACAAAATCGAAGGTCACGCGTCCCGACTTCGCACCCCGGAATGGTCCTGACCCTAACTTATCATAGTTAACCCGAATCGTCCCGTCGTTCAAAATACGGGATGTAACAGTATACCGACACCAGCAGGCCGTGGTGGAGCCTCCAGTTCTAGCGGTCCATCGAACCGCCTATATGCGTTGGCCAGTAGACAGGATCAGGAGGCATCACCAAATGCGGTTACAGGTATATGAGTCCTTATTGGAATACTTTTATGTATGTGTATTTACTGTATGAGTGTTACTTAATAGCGGCAAGCAGAAATCCAAAGGCCGATAACCAAGTATTTGTAAGTAACGGCGATCAAGGTGTGTCCATCACTATTGGGAACCTGGAAGTTGTCACACCCTAATTTTTGATAGGGCATGATGGACACCCGACCCTTACCTAGGGCCGAGCGAACCCGCTGACTTTCGTAATACTCATAATCATACTGGGCCCACAAAACATAACATAAGCACATAATAAAAATTTTTCAGAAAACAAACATGCCTTTCATCTTTATCAAATCAAATAAAACTAGTACCGTATGAAATCTCGCCAACATATGAAGTTCGTAACATAATGCATAATGATACATCGGCTTACATAGCCGCATAAAACACCGACATATCATACACTCGACAATTTGTCCGCAAAGTCTCTAACATAACTCCGGATATCATAACATAAGCACTCGACTCGGCGGCACTCGGGAGAAAATGGAGCTCGCCAATCCCGCTGGAACATCTTCTACTCATCTGTATATACCTGCGCGACATGAAACGTAGCCCTCGGAGAAAGGGAGTCAGTACGGAATATGTACTGAGCATGTAAAGCATGGCATACAGAAAACGAGGTCATAACCGAAGTAAGGAGTACAGAAAGTGAGCATAATAGCCAGAATACTAAAGTGCTTGCATCTGAAACACAAATAGCACATACGAGGTACAGAAGACAAATATATTAATCAGAATGCCAAAATGCTTACTCCTGAAATACAAACCATGCGTATCAATGTCATGTATCATATCCGGCCCATAGTGTGACTGAGTGACATAAGTAAATGATCATCATATACATATCGTAGCACATCATAACATCATAACTTATCATATGAGGTGACATTAACCGATGTGGGATTCGCCTAAACCAATGTGGGATTTGCCTAAACCAGTGTGGGATTTGCCTAAACCAATGTGGGATTCGCCTAAGGCGGCCTTACACTCACCCCCCACTTTAGGACTCAGCGTGCCTGCTGAGGTTTGCCCCACCATTGGGTTTGCCCTACCACTGGGTTTTCCCCACCATTGGGTTTGCCCCACCACCGGCGCTGATACCAACTGATCATACTCCAGAATACATATATATAACATATAGCGTGTCCCGGCCCTCCAGTGAGGGACTCGGTAAATAAGATCATCATATCCTCCTGTTATCATATATCATATCAGACTTCGTATCATATCATACTTCGTGTCACATCATATTTCGGAATACACATCATACTTCAGAGTACAGCATAGTGCGCACGATAATATAACCAGCCTGGGACTCGGCGAAAGATATAACAACAAAATGCACGAGCAGAGTCGTGAGAAACTATATGCAATTCAAAACATTCACATAGACTCAATAGAATAATCAAAACGAACTACTATTTACAAACCAGACCATAGCCAAATCAAGTTTCTTCTGAACGTCACTTGGGTACGTATCAAATAGAACCTTAGAAAACATAATTACATATCAAAATCATATGCATAAAAATCCTCATTTCGGACTTAACAGATAAGTAAGTAATCATACTCGGGGGTCGGGATGCTAGCCACATTAAGTTCTTTCAGAAGGTCGTTGGAACCAAACATAGAAAAGTCTCGGGGGCCCACGGACAAGTAGCCAACCAATCCGGGCCCGCCTCTGAACGTTTGGGGATATTATTCGTTATAAAATCATCTACGAACATTTCAAAGCTATCCGAGCCCTTCTGTGAAAGCTACGGTCGTTCGAAGTTACAGAATCTTTCAAAAACCAAATTCTTTAAGCAACATTTGTTACCCAATCATACAAACGACATAAGAACCACAATTCTACTACATTAAGAATGCCAACATTAGGAGGCGGATAAGAATCGTAGACATGCTCGGATCGTGAGAATAGAGTTACCCCGAGGCCCATATCATAGCCTACTATAACTAAGACATGCCAAAAGAAAGAAAAGTCAAGCTTTACATACCTCGTCCGCTTCCTAAGCTAATCCAAACTTAAGTATCGGCTTCTCAAGATCTACAATAACGTCGTTAGACGCCAAACATTAGTCATGAGCACTTAGAATCCAATTTCCAAGCTAGCACTTTATCTACGAAATTTGGGCAGCATTTCCCCTATAAATTCAACAACCCCGAGAATTCACTCGGCCAAATCTTCGACAACAATACCAACAACCATATAAACAATATCAATAATCAATTCCAAACACATTCTAACATTAGTAATTCTTTTCCATATGATTCGACGACATTCCATTTTCGTTCAATTCGACTTTCTACATTCAAGACAACGTCAGTGCTCGCATATTCAAATACTAATCCGAGACCACTCAAACAAGTTTCAAGAACGCCTCAAACAATCCACACAACATTCAAACAATCCAAACAATACACCATGGAACCCGAAACCTTCCCAACTCAACACGAACAACAATAACATATTTCTTTCTTCCAAAACTCATAAACTACATCAACAATCCACACGTTTACAACATTATATTCATAAATGCAAAAACTACATTGGCAACGTATTGGCTTCTAAAACAGCCCGCAACAATTACGACACCAACTTGGATCATTAAACTCTCATTTACATCATAGAATCCATAACGATAACAACCAAAATACCATATAAAATTAGTTCATTCCTTAACATACCAAAACAGTCCATTTTTGGCCACCACCTCAACACACAAATTCCATGATTTTCATCCATTTTCACACACTACAACAACACCCAAACATGCTAAATACAATTAGTTTTTCACTTCTACACTACACCACACATACACGGCCACACAACACAACACCATATTTTCATGAACTTCATTCACTTCTACATTTCACAACATGTACAAATCATCCATAAAACACATAAAGAAGATTAAACCTCACCTTTTCCCTTCAACTTCTCTATTCGGCTAAACTTGTTCATGACAACAACGAACGATTTTCTTGCTCCAACAACTACTCCACGTTGTAGAGGACCTTCCAATTAGTAGAAAAGCTAGAAGAAAATAATTTTTTGAAGAAGAATTTTGGTCTTCCAATTTTTTCTCCCATGGCCGAATGGCCTTTTTTTTCTCTTCTCCAAGGTTCTTGAAATTTCTAAGGGATGAGGAATGATGAAGATGACTTAATTGTCATCTTTTACTACATATATAATTTAGCCATGTGTCCCATGGCCCACACCCCACACATGGCCACATATGGCCATTTTCATGAATTATCAAGTTTCCAAAATTTCACTTTTAACCCCAATTTTTTCTTAATATTCCATACCAATTAAATCATAAGCGACTCATGCCTTAAAACAAAGTCGGAAAATAGCCTTGCCCTTAACTTGTCGCAACCAACCTAAAATATTCCAACATACAAAATACGAGATATAACAGAAGTTTAAGACTGAAAGTAGTCGTACCCATAGGTGAAAAGTGAATATTGAGGATTGAAAAAAAAAGGGGGCTAGAATAGTAATTGTGGAGTCAGAGGAGTAAGAGACCCTTTCTAATTCGGAGGGAGATGTGTTAGGAGAACGTTTTGAAATCTGTTAAGACTTCAACTTACTCCAGATTATGTGATGAAGGTCATGCGGTGAGGTGGACGCTACCACACTAGTATTAAAGCATCGTATTTCATCGGAGTTCCAAGGTTAAGCGTGCTGGAGTGAGAGAAATTTTAGGATGGGTGACCCCCCTGGGAAGTGTACTAAAAGTTCTATAAAGTCAGACGCAAGAGAGCCAAATGGGAAGCTAGAGTAGCCTATGGGAAATTAGAGTATACAGAGTGGGCGGAAACCTTAAGAGGTCGCGCAGGCCGGGGCGGACTAGACCGGTGAAGAGAAAGAAGGTGCATCACAGCTTTAGAATTAGGGTGAGTTGAATAGTGTTTGGAAATATTTTGTAAGCAAGATAGTAGTAATTATGTCTATATAGGTATGCACATGATATCCCGTACATGGCTATATCAGCGGATATGTGTATTCCGGCAACTAACGTGGCGGTATGTGGAAGGCATTAATCGGACAGGGTAATGAAGTTCAAGTGAAAAGAAAAATAAATGGCACAAATGTCACAAGGCAAGCTGATGCTGTTTTCACTACAGGATGAGCTTGGAAAGTACTAACACGATGATATTTGGAAAAGAAAGAAAGTGAGTGGATGAACGGCAAGGGGATCAGAATGTCAAAATAAAAGTGCCGCCTAAAAGAGATTGGAAAACGCGGACATAGGACAAAGTATAATTGGGTAACAGTATGAGTAAACCCTTAAGGGGGGAAGTGGGTGCGAGAGATGCAAGTGTAAGATGGAGACAATCAACGTTACAATATATTTGATACAGATGCTCGGGCTACAGGTAAGATTCCTTGCCGAGACAAGTTAGTAAGATCCAAAAGCCAGAGAAAGGGGTAGAAGCTTGAATGGTAATTGAGATAGTGCTGAGAATTAATTGTAGAGATCTTGAATAATATGACATTGGAGAGTGGAGGCTTAAAGGAGTGAATAAAGGAAGGGAAAAAGTATGACAGGATAGGCTACAAGCGAATGTTAGGACGGAAGGAAAATGTGGAGCAGAGTGAACCAGGAGAAGGAAAGACCGTAACTAAGATGGAATATACTTTATACAAGTCGTACAAGAGTAGTTATGTTACCTATGAATATTTATATGCTAGGGATGAGACCAAGCAAATACTTAATGAGAAAAGTTTGGATTCAGTAATAACAATAGGGTTACGAGATTTTAGGTACATTAAGGAAAGATGTAAAGATGGTTCAAGCTAAATTACCGAGATGGAGTTAGTTCTGAGGACAAACAGGGCATGGCTATGGTTGAACCAAAGATCTATTCCGATACCGGTTGTCAGAGAAGAGAGGCGAAGACAAAGTAAAACATAAGGATTAGTGAAGCCACGCTAAGGTATTTTTGGGCTAATTTGAGCACCTTCTCACATTCTTGTAAAGATTGCAACATAATGTGTGACCGGAAAGTTGAGAGCAAGATCTGAGCAAAGGGACGATAGAAGAGTTCGAATTAAAGACCAAGAAACGACACAAGACAATATGCCTAGAATGTTACAAGTTGCGTAAAGGGGATTATGAGATGATTTAAGCAAGATGATCAGAACTAGCGGGCTACTAAAAGAGGGTGAATTTATGTGTCAAATTCTTTCAGGAAGATACCGACTGATGATAATTAAAGCAGGGAACAACTATTAGCAGCTCAGGGACGACAAAAATCATATGACGACAATCGGCGTCGACACTTAGAATTCCAAATTAGCGAGTGGGTATGTTTGAGGATACCACCCATGAAAGGTGTAATGAGATTCGACAAGGAGGAGAAGTTTAACCAGAGACATATTGGACCTTATTACATTGTTCGTAAGGTAAGAAGATTGCGTACTAAAGACGTGACTTTTATTAAGGTATTGTGGCGGAATAATAACAGGAAGGAGGTGACTTGAGAAGCTAAAGAGGAGATAAAGAAGAAATATGATTGGTAGATGAGACTGCATACTATAGTAATAAAGGAAACACCTTAGGATCCTTATAAGACACTTATGAGACTAGTTTAACATTCGAGGACGAATGTTCTAAAGGGAGGAAGGATGTTATATCCCGTATTTTGCACGTTAGGATAATTCGAGCTAACTGCGATAAGTTAAGGACAAGACTATTCCGGGATACGAGGTAGAGACTTTAACCTCCGATATTGTTTTAAGGCATAAGTTACTTATGATTTCATTGGTATGGAGTATTAAGGAAAATTTGGGGTTAAAAGTTAATTATGGAAAGTTAGTTATTTGGCCGTATGTGGCCGTGTGTGGGGTGTGGGCCATGGGCCACATGGATGCAACATATATGTGTATATTAGATGACAAATTAAATATATTCATCATCTTCACCCCTTAGAAGCTTATAGAAACTTGGAGAAAAAAGAGAGGAGCTATTCGGCCAAGCTCTAGCCGAACAAGTCCATGAAAAATTGATCAAAAAAAAAATATTTCTTCTAGCTTTTCTACTAATTGGAAGGTCCTCTATAACGTGGAGTGGTCATTGGAGCAAGAAAACCATTCATTTTTGCAAGCACAAACTCTAGCCAAGTTGAGGAACTAAGTGATAAAGGTAAGGTTTAATCCTCTTTTTCATGTGTTGTGGATGATTTGTACATGTTGTAGTGTGTAGAAATGGATGAAAATCATGAAATCTTGCATGGTAATGTTGAGCCGTGTGTGTTGGGCTTGGCCGTGTATATGTTGTGTGTGTAGGAGTGAAGAACTAATTTTATTTAGTATGTTTGGGTTGTTGTGTTATGAGTTCTATGATACAAATGAAAGTTTAATGGTTCAAATTGAAGCTATAGTCGTTTGTGGCTTGTTATAGAAGCTAATGAAATTTTAAGATAGTTTCTTGTATCTATGGGAATGATGTTGTCAACATGTGAATTGTTGGTGTAGTTGATGGATTTGGAAGAAAGAAATGTGTTGTTGTTGCTCTTATTGGGTTTGGAAAGGTTTCGGGTGGAGTGGTATTTTGAATGGGTTGTTTTGAATATTGTGCGGATTGTTTGAAATGTTCTTGAATCTTGTTTGAATGATCTCGGATTAGTAGTTGAACATGTGAGCGTTGATGTTGGCTTGAATGTCTGTAGTTGAATTGAATGTGAATGGAAGGTTGTCGAATTATGAATAAAAGAGTTACTGATGTTAGAATGCGTTTTGAATTGATTGTTGATGTTGTAAACATGGTTGTTGGTATTGTTGTTGATGATTTGGCCGAGTTGAATTCTCGGGGTTGTTGAATTTACAGGGGAAATGCTGCCCAAATTTCTGTAGAAATTCCTAAGTACCTATAGCTAATGTTTGGTATTTAATGACGTTATTGTAGATCTTGGGAAACCCGAGACTTAAGTCTGATTAGCGTAGGAAGCGGACAAGGTATGTAAAGCTTACTCTTTCTTTCTTTTGGCATGTCTTAGACGTAAGTAAGATATGACATGATATGAGCCTTGGGTTAACTCCATTCCTAAGATCCGAGCATGTCTACGATTCTTATTCACTTTTTGATATTCGCACTTTTAAAATGGTCGAGCTATTGCCCTCGAGTCTTTTACATGTTTGGATAATGAATGATGCATAAAGAGTTCTTATTCCTAAAGTGTTCTGTAATGTATAATGTCCCTAACTTTCATATACGGTCTCGGATTGCTATGATATGTTCATAAAAGATTCTATAATGAATAATGCCCGTAACTTTCATAGGCGGGCTCGGATTGGCTTGATACATGTTTATGATCCCTGTGACGCTATGTGACATATTTCGTAATGATATTTCAAGAGTCCTAAGTGCGACTATCGTTTGATACTCGAGCGTTGATTTGTCTGCTTACCCATCAAGTCTTAAAAGATGATTTATGTGCATATGGTTTCTCACTACTCTGCTCGTGCGAGCTGTTGTTACATCTTTCACCGAGTCCCAGGTCGGGTATGTATTCGTGCACAGTTTACTGCATTGTTCACCGAGTCCCTCACTAGAGGGCCGGGTACGGTATGTGTATATGATGATATGATGATGGCGCCAGCCCACAGGATGGGCCGAGTATGATGACATGATGATATGATGATTCTATTCACCGAGTCCCTCACTAGAGGGCCGGGTACGGTATATATATGATTATTTCACCGAGTCCCTCACTAGAGAGCCGGGTACGGTATATATATGATTATTTCACCGAGTCCCTCACTAGAGGGCCGGGTACGGTATATATATGATGATATGATTACGATTCACCAAGTCCTCACTAGTGGTAGGGTATATATATATATATATATATATATATGATATGATGACATGATGACTTTATTTATCGAGTCCCTCACCGGAGGGCGGGACACGTTATATATGCATATGTACAAGATGATTATTCACTTATGTTTCTAAGTCCCATAATGAATTGGATATGATATTGACATGCATGATTTATGTTTCAAAGGCAAGCCTTGTGGTTTTACGGTTCTTTTGCTAATTTTCTACACTCCTTACTTCGGTATGATTACATTCTCGTATTACATGTTTTACATGCTCGGTACATATTCCGTCTTCGACCCCCTTTCTTCGGGGGCGCGTTTCATGCCCGCAGGACGATCATTTTGGTGATCCGCCAGTTTAGGACATCCATCCTGCTGTCTTGGAGCGCTCCCTTGTCCGGAGCCCATATTTTGGTACAGATTCCTTCGTTGTATATATGTACGTTTATTCAGGGGTACGGCGGGGCCCTGTCCCGTCATATGGTTTACGTGATTACTCTAGAGTGCAGTAGACACATGTGTGGATTGTGAATAGTTCTTGTTTGGCTATGTCCGTGTGATTTATGTTTGGCGGTCCATTCGCAGATGTAAGCAACCTTGTCGGTCGCGTGTATATATATGTTTTCTTGAGATGTTGTGGTTATTGTGATAGCCTTGCCGGCTCATATGCGATATGTATACATATGTTTATATCTGATATGATTTGAGACGACGACTGACCGGTGTATGTATATAAGTTATTTGTATGCTGATTATGGTTAATAGGTGTGTACGGGTGTCCAGCTCGGGCACTAGTCATGGCCCATGGGGTTGGGTCGTGATAGATAGCTATTATTATAGGCAAATTCAATTAGGGGTAAGTGGTCATCCCAACTACCACAAAAATCTAGAACACATGCCCTTAGCATATCCTCCAAGGTCTGTATAGTACGCTCGGCTTGTCCGTCGGTTTGCGGATGAAATGCCGTACTAAGCCTTACTTGAGTGCCTAGACCTCCTTGGAAGGATTTCCAGAACTTGGCTGTAAATTGTGCTCCTCTGTCTGTAATGATGGATATTGGAATACCGTGAAGTCTCACAATCTCCTTAAGATATAATCTTGCATAATCTTCAGCTGAGTATGTAGTTCTGACTGGGAGAAAATGAGCTGCTTTTGTGAGTCTGTCCACGATTACCCATATAGAATCATACTTGCCTCGAGAACGAGGTAGTCCTACAATAAAGTCCATATTGATCAATTCCCATTTCTACGTAGGAATTTCTATTGCTTGCAATAATCCTCCTGGCTTTTGATGTTCTACCTTTACTTGTTGGCAATTTGGACATTGGGCTACAAATTTTGCTATGTCTCTTTTCATGACATCCCACCAATACATCAATTTAAGATCATGATACATTTTTGTCGCTCCTGGATGGATAGAATACCGAGAATAATGAGCTTCTTCCAGAATCTGACGACGAAGTCCCGCAATATCCGGAACACATAACCTGCCTTGGTATCTGAGAACCCCATCTGCTGAGACTTCAAATGGTGACTTTTCTTTTGGGAACTTCACACCTTTATAATACTTCAATTTGGGATCCTCGTATTGGCGCTCTTTTACCTTCGTGTCCAAGGAAGAAACTGTGGGATCGTTAACACTAACTCCTGCGTCACCTGAGTCAATTATGCGTACTCCAAGGTTAGCTAGTTGATGGAGTTCATGAATCATTTCTTTCTTCTCCAAAGGCACTTCACATAGGCTACCCATAGATCGGCGACTAAGCGCATCCGCTACTACATTTGCCTTTCCGGGATGGTATAAGATATTCACATCATAATCTTTCAGTAGTTCTAACCACCGCCGCCGCCCGCATTTAACTCCTTCTATTTGAAAATATATTGGAGACTCTTATGATCTGTATAGATATCGACATGCACGCCATACAAATAATGTCTCCACATTTTTAGTGTATGAATAACTGCGGCCAATTCAAGATCGTGAGTTGGGTAGTTCTTCTCATGTTTTCGCAGCTGCCTCGAAGCATAAGCAATGACTTTTCCATGCTGCATTAATACACATCCTAACCCAACACCGGAATCATCGCAATACACAACATAGCCATCCGGCCCTTCTGGAAGTGTTAAAACTGGAGCTGAGGTTAATCTGTCCTTCAACTCTTGGAAGCTACGCTCACAAGCGTCATTGTCACGACCCGACCTACGGGCCGCGACGGGTACACGAGGCTGACCACCGAGCACCCCTCATTCTATTGCTTAACCTGTCTTTGTTCATTTCTCTTATCGTTTATCATCATAGAAAACGACTTTCGTATAGAACATATTTACTTATATAACGTAGGCCCTTTGTGCTATCAAAATAATAATAATATACATAGGCTTCCATTTACATAATGACTATGGGACCATACTACCCACACATACGTATCTACGAGCCTCTACTGGAATACTAGGCATATGGACGGGACAGGACCCCGCCGTGCCCAAAATTCATGTACACAAAATGATATCTCGAAATAGCACCTCCGGAATAAAGCAGGGCTTCTGCAACTCCGCTGGTGGCTACTG
Organism: Lycium ferocissimum; assembly: GCF_029784015.1. NCBI lineage: Eukaryota > Viridiplantae > Streptophyta > Magnoliopsida > Solanales > Solanaceae > Lycium > Lycium ferocissimum. The sequence goes on along the minus strand of NC_081348.1, from coordinate 69,477,309 downwards.
TGAATCGGCACCGTCTCCCTGTCTACCTGTGGGCATGAACACAGCGTCCAAAGAAAAGGACGTTAGTACGAATATTGTACTGAGTATGTAAAGCATGAGCAGTAATGATGGAGAAACATAACGGTAATATATGAAATATCATGAGATGGGAGACATTAACATTCTCTTCATAGTACTTACCTGCTTTCCGTAGGGACGTTCCATGTTCTATTTCGTGCTCGTATACATACATTCATATCTTTTACTTACTTACCTTTCATATCTATTCACTTGTCATACTCATGCTCGTATCACGTACTTTGCATATACATAGCCCTTACTCGCACTTACATGGTATTAGCATATCCGTACTCTAATCGCCGTCATATACATAGCATACTCGTGCTCGTAAAGATGTCATATACTTATCTCATTCGTACTCACATGAATGTGATGCATATGGTATAATCATACAGGTGACATAATCATACTTATATAGATATCATACGTGAAGCATCGTCGTGCTCATATAAGCATCATACATATAACATAATCGCATTCATAACGGTACCATATATGTAGCATACTAGTATTCATACAGGTTAGTATCATTCGTACTCGGCCCCTTCGGCTTGATGGGATCGCTAGCATACGTACTCGGCCCTCTCGGCTCGATGACATTCCGGTATACGTACTCGGCCCTCTTGGGCTTGATGGGACCCTTTGCATACGTACTCGGCCCTCTTGGAGCTCGATAGGCATGGGATTATACGTGCTCGGCCCTCGCCGGGCTCGATGGGCTTAGGGCATACGTACTCGGCCCCGTGGGCTCGATAGTCTTGATGGCACTCGTACTCGGCCCTCTTGGGCTCGATACATACATATATACATATACATCACATAGGGGTGTCATGCCCTTAACATAGCTAGTCATCATCCTGCATTCATCATAACACATGCATAAACTTATCATCATGTCGCATGTATTTATACGCATTTTATCATTATCCGCATTCGGCCTCATAGGCTCGACAGCATATCGTATTCGGCCACGTGGGGTCGACCACATCACATATATCTCATATCGTACCTGCATCATAGGCTCATTACTATCACTCATTTCATAGTCATGTTGTGGCTTTGTTTTACTCTAGCGTCATCAACATATATCTGTGCCTACATACTGTATACTCATTATCTTACATCTTATAGATTTATGATTATGAATCGTCTTATAAGCATATCATGGTTCCATCGTACTTAACATCACTATCATTCATTTCATAGGCGTATCGTGGCTTAACATAGTGCTACCATATCTTATCATATATGCATAACTGTAATAACTGCCCGACCCTATAGGTGCGGTGTAATAATCAATATCCTCTTATACTCATTCTATCATAATATACTCATCATAACATGCTCATCATAGTATGCTTGACATCATTAGCTTCTTAGAGGCATCATGTCGTAGGCTATAGCATTCCTAGACTTTAGCTTACTATTATCATCATCGTATTTCAACTCGTATCTCTTATCTCGTATAGCTATTCATGAGTGAGGATTCTTTACTTTCTTAAAGATAGGGACATTTATAGTAAACGAGCAGTTTCATGCCATAGGACTCATGCCTTAGGAAGAAAAGGATTTGCCTCACATACCTTTGCCATTTAGCTACTCTATTGTTGGCTCGTCCTCCTTCAATGCTTGTGTCTTTACCTTCAAGAGGGTTCGTATCGTCATTAGCTACTCAATTACAAGAACATACTTCTTAAGGCTAAAGAAAATCGGGCAGCGTTTCCTTTGTTTATACTACTTTCCGCCATATTACATATCAACTCCCATCATTCATAATAATCATCACAATATCGTCAACAACAATCGTCATTCATTCATCTTATTTGCATTTCATAATCTCACTTCAATTTCCCATATTCATGACCAAAAATCCATCGTCGTATTCTTTCGTATCCAATGCTCATTTCATGTTCTATAGGTTATTTATAACATGTTTATATCCTCAACATATTCATTTCCACGATTTAATCCACTACTAATCACTAATGGCATTATTCATCCATTTAATGACCCATTTGTTGTACTCTTCTACAATCCATGAATCTTAACTCAATAATACTTCAAATAGCATGTAAAGTTCATGAAACTTACCTTAAATGATGGAGGAATAAGCTTGGAGTGGTGATTCACCCTTAGCACCAAAACCCTAGTTCAACTCTCTTGGGATTTCTTGACTTGGAAGACTTTTAATGGGTTTTCTCTACTTGATTCTCTTGATTTCTTGTTATTGATCCTTGATTTCTAGGGATTTCTCATGAGTGAAATGTGTGGAACTCTCTAGAGGTTTCTTGAAGTGCCTTGAAGAAAAATGACGTGAAATGGGCTTAAGTCCCTTTTAAAAATCCCAAAATCTGATCTTTAATGAATTACTGTCGGGATGAACAGTGGTCGTAAACCACAGTTTACGGACCGTATTCTGGTTTACGGTCCGTCCTCCATGCCCGTGTTTAAGCTTAAGAAAAACAGAAAGTTTGGTTGAGGAATGTGCGCTTCTGTGCAGTTCACGGCCGTATACTAGTTTACGGGCCGTATACTGGACCGTATTTAACCTTTTTACACTTAACAGAAACTTGAGATTTTTGACTGCTTGGAGGACGATCGCACTATACGGTCCGTAAATCACTTTACGGGCCGTGTAGTGCCATATACGACCACTGGCTGAAATTTTCACAACTTTATTATTTCCACAAAATTCATGACTGGCCATTCCCGACTTAACAACACGTCATGCATCAAGCTCTTCATCGTTCTACTCATCACGCAAGTACGGAAAAATTTCCGAAGTGTAACATTCTTCCCCCCTTTTGGAACATTCGTCTTCGAATGTTAAACTACTCGGGATTCTAAAAAAAATCTTGCCAGAGTTTCCCCTGTAATATGACACTATCCTCCTACCACAACTGTTATAGCCCGTATTTTGTACGTTTGGAGATTTTGAAGTCGTCGGGGAAAGTTAAGGGCGAGACCATTTTCAAAATTATTTTAGTGCATAAGTTGGTTATGAATATTATTTATGAATATTATTGGACGGGAATATTGAGAAAGACTAGGGGCAAGAAGAGAAATTCGCAAAATGGGCCGTGAAAATAATGCGGAAGGTCAGGGACAAAATGGTAATATTGAGAAAAGTCGAGGGGTAAAACGGGAATTTCACATGAGTTTCATGAAAGTTCATGAAAGGGGCCATATTTGTATTTAAAGAAAATTCAAGAAAAAGGGAGAAAAATCTAGAACAAAAATAAAGAAAAAGGAAGGGAAATTTCTAGAAAAAAATTTAAAGAGAGGGCATGTGCCCCTCACATGATTTTGAAGGCATCTATATATATACACATGAGGGGTCTTCATTTTTAATTAAAGGAACAAGAAAGAAAGAAAAAAAAAAAAAGAGAAAGAAGAGGGAAAGAACAAGGGCCATTCGGCCATGAAAAAAAAAAAAAAAGGAAGAGATAAAGGAATTGATCAAGAAAAATTGCTTCCTTCTAGCAAATCAACCAAGTGGAACATCCCTAACAACGTGGGGGAGTTGTTGAGCAAGCTAGGCGTTGGTTTGAGCAATTCATGAATCCTAGCTAAGTGGAAGTTGAAGGAAAAAGGTAAGGAATTAATCTCCTTTTATATGTATGGATGACTATGGATGTCGTAGTATATAGGAATGCATGAAATTCATGAGAATATGTGGTGTGTGTGTGTATGGCCGAATGGAAGTAGTTGTGGCCGTGAGTTGTAGTGTGTGTGTATGTGGTGTTTGATTATACATGTAATGTATTGTATAGAGAGGATGGATTGAGTGCATGTAGCATGTTGGTTGTTGTTGTAATGTAAAGAAAAGGAATGAATGGAAATTTATGGAAAATATGGAGGTAGTAGGGTGGCCGAATATAGTGTGTGTTGAAGTGAGGAATTAATATTATTTAGTAATTTGATTGTTGTGTTGTGAATGGTAGTTATAGTCTTGTGTTGTGCTACATAAGTTGGTCGTGCATGTGTTGTGGAATGAAATGGACAAATTCTACCTAGTCTTGTATTGTTATTGGAATGTATAGAGACGGATGAAAATTCATGAAAATATGTAAGAAGTTGTTGTAATCAAATAGTAGATGATTTGGTAAACTATGGTAAATTGATGTTATTTGACATTTTAGTTGTTGTCGTTATGGATTATGTTATGTAGAATAAAGGTTGTTGTTAAAGTTAATGCATACGAGTGACAATGAAAGGTATGGTTGGTGTTGAATTTGAAGGTTTCGGGTAAAGTAGTGTGTTGATTGAGTTGTTGGAATATTATGTGCATTGAATTGAATTAAATTGAATTGAAATGAATTGAGTTAAATATTGAGGTGTTGTTAGAAAGATTGTTGATATAGATGATATTGTTGGCCGGGTTGGATTCCCGGATTGTTATTGATTAAAGATTGGGCCGAGCCATATTCTCGGGACGGCGATTTATACGGGGAGATGCTGCCGAAATTTCGGCAGATTATAAGTAAATGTATTTGAAAGGTTAAGAGAGGCATATGATAATGAATTTAACAATTGCGTTGATCGTCTATAAGGTAGTACTAACGGCAACAAGTTTGAACGAACAAGCATAGCTGCTAAGGCGCGCGCAGTATGTTAAGGCTAAGCCTCTTTTCTTTCTACTTTAAATGAATCACATGATGAAATATTATAAGTGCTCCCATAACGACCTTATTTTCAAAGTTAGAATTTATGATTTCAAAACATGATTTCTTCTTAAAAGTTATAAATGTTTTCAAAAATATCCATTTTCTCCACAATCTAAGTTTTACGTTTTGATAGTTTTCATGACTAAAACGATGACTATGATTTTATGACGACAAGGATGATACCAGATACAAGAAGACGTCTATGATGAGTATATCAAGGATATGTTCTTACCATGAATACGACGATATGGATATGTTAAGCTACTTTTGAATAATGGCTATTTTAAAGGTTCCAAAGTATATGAAATGATATGTTATGATCCTGTTTTATGATTTCCAGAAATGTTATCCTTCATTGATGGTCTCGCCTTTATTATTAGTTCTTTCAAGGAGATAAAGCGCCCGTGGTTATTCCATAGTATAATCGGAGGTTACCGACCTTACGTCACTCCGATAGGGTTATAGCTTTTCTTTGCTCTCCCGCATGCTATGACATGATATATGTATAAGTGTACGTATATGTATATGTATATGGGGGAGATGGGAAAGGGCGGGCGCTATAGGCGCACGTACCACCGATCGCCTGGAGAATGGTACGATATCGTCCCGACGCGGATGCCCGGACGCGGGATAAGTGGTTAAATGGATCGGAGCCAACGCCGGCAATATGGTATGTTCTATTTTCTTTATATATGAAAATGTGATATTTTCAAAGAGAGAATACGTACACGTATATACAAATGGACGGGGCCGCACGTTCCGCAAAGATATATGGATCGGGGCCGCACGTTCCGCAAAGATAGTATACGGATCGGGCTGCACGTTCCGCAGCATTAAGCATGCATGATTCCGCCTTAAAAGGCACTCATACTTACAGGTTACAGCTTCACACGATATGCTTTATACATACAGCTTACAGCCCTACATGATATGTTCCACATGTACAGGTTACAGCTTTACACATGATATGTCTCATATGTACCGGATACTCTCTTTCACGGGACATGTCCTACATCTCTTATTATGTTACTGTTCATGCCTTACATACTCGCACAATGCTCGTACGACCCCTCTTCTTCGGGGGCGCATTTCATGCCGCGCGCAGTACACCCGCACGGTTAGAAGCCATGATAGAGGACGTTCCAACGAAGTTGGCAAACTCCATTTGTCCCGGAGTGTCGCCGAGTCGGCCGTGCCATGCCATGATGTTTTGCTTGAAGTTAGAGACTTTGCAGCATACGGTCGTGGGTTTCGGAGTCATTTGTACTATGATACAAGTTCTCAGAGCTACATATTTTATTTGATTTAAAAGCAACAAAGGAATATTTCAAAGAATCTTAGTATGCATACTTGACGTAGAAAAAAAAAATTTTGTACGTAGTAAGAGTCGCGGGTTCGCTCGCTCCGGTTACGGGTCGGGTGCCCATCACACCCCGTGAGATCGGGGTGTGACAAAGTGGTATCGAGCAAGGTTGGTCTAAGGGATGTCCGCAAAGTCGTGTCCGGTGTAGTCCCGTTTATGGGTGCGAAGCCGGCCACATCTATAGACAAGAGGTCGCGGGGCATCTAGGAATGGTTGACCTTCTGTTACACCTTGCATTTTGAGTCTTTGGATATTCCGAGACAATGGCGGAACGTTTAGGCAAGATTATTTT
>NC_081348.1:69371027-69470827 GCF_029784015.1 Lycium ferocissimum | reverse complement strand
CTGGGGGAGATCCTCCCTATTTGAGTGTCTTTTTTCAGCATAGCTTCGCGGTATAACCTTTTGATATGTACATATGTTGTCGTTCGGTGGCACGACGGGGCCTGTCCGTCCATGTGATATCAGCCATCCTTAGAGGTCCGTGGGTCGCGGTGGCGGGTCTATGTGTGGTTGTTGTTGTTATATGGTTATGACTTGTGTTTTGGCGTACCATTTGTAGTGTAGCGACCTTGTCGCTTGCGTGAGCTATATGTTATCATGAAATTTGTATGTACAGAAAATTAGCCTCATAAATGTGTTTTGGATTGGGGACGTTCCCCCCATACATATATATGACAGCCTTGCCCCCCCCCCGCGCGATATTAACGTTATGAATCGTAACTGTTCGAGATAGGTAGCTTCGACTCTGGTACATGTATTTTACAACTTATACTTATACTCACCTAGGCGAGCGTGTATGACTATAGATAACAAGTGTATACGAGTGTCAGGCCGGGCACTAGTCATGTAAGGCGTACTGGGGTTGGGTCGTGACAATCATCGCCCCCGGAGTATTATTTCATTTCAATTATCGTGATTAGTCGTGTGAGGCCATGAGTGTGTGTGTTATAGTATGTGACACGGTATTATTTTGGGTTGATGCTTTCGGCAGATGGATTAGTATAAGTACGGGGAGAGGCTACTGTCGGGTAATTTTTTTTATAACCCGAGGATTGTTCGAACATTCAAGGATGAACGTTCATAAGAAAGGATGTTACACCCCTGGCGTTCGAAGTAGTAGTAGAACCTATGGTTTCCTAGTCGGGTATGCCCTCTTACTTGGAATAGAGACCCAAACCCGAGTTTGGAGTAGAAAGTGCCTTATCCGTGTACGAGGGTACCGGCAAATATTCTGAAATTTATAGAGTTAGAAGTTGAACGAATCGAATCGACGCGATCTGAACTAAATCAGAAAAATCTGCAGGACACCAGTCATCGTCGACGGGTCATCGACATGGTCGATGAACCGTCGATGTGCAGCGTCGATAGGATCTCGCAACCCGCATGCGCAGCGGGTCGTGGAGCCGTCGACCCGCTCGTTGAACCCCGACCACTTTGTAGCCTTTTTGGCTTCCTAGTATAAATAGGTGGTTCACGACCACTATTTTACATATTTTCCTCCTTTCCAAATTAGAAAAATCCTAATATATTTTCTCTCAATATTTTCCATCATATTAGTGAAGATTTGACAAGACCTGACCCCGTAATGGCGAGATGGTGAAGAAGAAGGTTGCTTCTTGGGTTTCTTCAAGGTTGTGGAAGTTTGGGGAGTTGAGGTTGAAGTGACTCTTGGGATCCTTGACCCCTCGAAGGTATGTAAAATGATTTCTACCCTTATATTTAAGCTTTCTAGCATCAAGAGTTTTAGTGATTCTAAATAGAAGAGGGGTATTTGTGGGAGTGGTAAGTTGATGAAAGACAAGATAGTGACTTAGGGTTATTTTAAGAGATGATTGGGAATGGATTTGAATATATATATATATATATATATGTGTGTGTGTGTGTGTGTGTGTGTGTGTGTGTGTGTGTGTGTGTGTGTGTGTGTGTGTGTGTCTGTGTCGTGTTGTGATATTGTGGTTGACGTTGGATTAATGAGAAGTTGATGAGTTGTAAGCTTATAAGGAAAATATTGTACAAATCGTTAAGCTCTGTAAATGATCGAAAGGAGGTTAGTAAGTGAAGTAAATAGTCTAATTAAGCCCTATGTTATGTAATTGTAGACTTTGCAAAGTTCAAGATGTAGAAGTCGGACGATCAGCATACTTCAAGATATGTTAAGGCTATCTATCTTTTCTTTGTTCTGGGCGATCTGTGATATGATCGGACGTAAGTAGGTGTGTTTAGCTTCCATATTACTCTGCCTCTAGGAGCATTAGAAATACTTCGAGTTTTTGATGTTCGGGTACCCGTCATGAGGGATCCTACGTTCATGGGTCGATCGCCTGTAGCCGGCTACGTGCGTACGGTTTATTCATCGTACATTCTATATATATATTTTATGTACATTGGTAAGTGACAGAAGGCGTATACATATACGTCAATATTAGATATGTAAGTATGAGAGAGAGATATATATATTATATATGCACTACCACTATGATGATTATGATGATTATGGTCGCGAGAGGGAGCCGATATGATATGATGAGGTGCCATAGAGCTTTACGGGCGTTATACACACATCGACATCGGCGTTATATCGTGCTATATCGAGCGTTATATACGCACGCATATATATATGCACGAGCCCGTCATTGATAGGTATAATGCATATTATGTGCACGGAGGATTGTCGGTTATACGATTTATGCGATTTAGGCGAGTTACTAGTTCGTACGGTACGTACGGTCGGTCGTTTCGGTTTATGAGTTCGGATCTTATCCATGATTCTTACGTTGTTGTTGTTCTTACATACTCGGTACATTGACACGTCTGCACCGACTCTCCGTTGCTCGGAGGGCTGCGTGCCCGCGAGGCACGGGGAGATAGCGTGGTCCGGGCTACGAAATGAGACTCGCGCGTTGGTCCAAAGAGTTCTCCGTGATCCCGAGCTACGATCGCTTGGTATGCCCGCTTTTGAGATGTGTATGCATATGGGTATGACGGGGCCACCCGACCCGTCCTTTCTATAACTTTATTCTAGTAGAGATATGTAGACAAATTGTATGTAGTAGTCGAGATGATGTCTTGTCGGCTTATTCTTTTGTGTACAAGATATATATGTACTGGAGTGCTTGCATTGTTCTTCCGCATATTGTGTATATATATATACGCGTATGAACGAGAGTTCTGATGTTTCTCTCTTATGAGATCACTTTATGCCGTTTATGGGCCTTTGATGTTCAGCAGGTTTCAGATACGTGTTTAGAGGTGTTTGGTGGCTAGAGGTCGGACACTCGTCATGACTCATCGGTTTGGGTCGTGACAATAAAACATTCCTTAAGAACTCGTGTTCTAAACTCATTGGATTATTATTATGGAAACGTCATCATGAACATGTATCACCTTGAAGGAACAAAGTCATCGATGAGATCAACATCAATGAATAACATCAATAGCCATGAAACAAGCTCAAGGATATCACAAGAACATCGAACTATAATCTTTGGTACTTTTAGAAACAAGGTTATTGAAGATATCATATATAGGCTCACAACAAAGGAATCATGCCTTAAGAAAGAAAGGTTTAGCCTTAACATAACTGGAAGCTTACTTTCTGACTCTCCAACCTACCTCCTGTCTTGCAATATAGTCATGATCGTTCGTAGTCTGCGTGATTCACATATAAGACCATTCATATTATTGTTAAGAGCGCACCATTATACACTTATGTCAAGCCTTTAATTAAAATCCATTTAAAATCTGCCAAAATTCGAAAAAAGATCTCTCCTGTTTATATGCCTAGCCCGAAATCACAATCGAGCAACCAAAAACAACAACAACAATACCAACATCAACAATGTCATTTCCAACACCATCATGTTTCATAAACATCCCACACGATGTTTTCCCGGCCCAACTAACTAACTCATTATACGACTATTTAACAACTTTATATCTGTAAATAAACCGAAACTAACATTAATAAGAAGATATTCATACCTTACTCCCGTTAATACTATGATATCTTCATTTTCCCCTTGAACTTGAGCCAAAAATCGTCGCTATACGATTTTATAATCACAACTATATCTTACATTCGTGACTTAAATCACGGAGATTTCACTTAATTTGCGCTAACATTCTATGGTCGGAAGTTGGGGGATTATTCTAGAGAGGTTTGGATATTTTGAGAGGTGTTTGGATGAAAAATGAGGGGTAAAACCCCTTTTATAAGGTTCTAAATTCAGTTCCGGACAGAGTTTACTATAGCAACTCGGTTCTTGTAGCACGCGTTTTACGCTTCCGTCGCCCTAACTTACAACGTCCATAATTCTCTACTCGATGTCGTATCGATCGATTCGGTTTGTTGCGTTGAAAACTAGACTCGACGAAATTCATTTTAGGCTTTTGAAACACCTTAAAACTCCTAATATACTAGGAGATATACCCCTCTAAAGTTGACTCAATATTCTATCCAAAATTCTACCAATTTCCAAATTTTTGACAAACTTATTTTCTTCGATTTGTTTGGTCCCGGAACCTTACGAAACTCTCCATACATGATATTTATCATTAATCATACTTGATAATAGTCATGTCCTTTGGTTCCAAGGTTGTCCTTCCGGCCACGACTTACGAGATCGTAATTCATCCTTTACTCATACAATATCCTTAATAATGCTTCGTTCCTCATAATCCAAAGTTGTTTTACTTAGCCATAGCTCAACATACTTACGTTCAAATTTTATAAGTGCTTCTCTGGAAGTACGGGGTGTAACACGAACGCTCATATTGTTCTAGCAAAGCAATAGAAACTCATCAGCCCTGGCCCGGTGAACCTCAGCGGGCAGATAATGATCTAGAAATGCCCTGGTGAATTCGGACCATACTGCTGGAGGTGCATTTTGCCCTTTCGATTGTTTCAGACTCATACCATACCGGCCCATATCCACGGTAGCCTATGTGAAGCTAGCTCCACTGATTCTATATCAGAAGCATGCATTACCCTCAAAGCACAGCCCATTCGATCTACAAAGTTCTAAGGGTCATCCTTCGGGTTTGTCCCCGTGAACACCGGAGGGTCCACGGTAAGAAAGTCACGCACGTGGGAGCTGCCGACCTATCCCAAGTCCGGTGGCCGCCGCTGAGTCTGAGTATCCACCAATCTAGTTAGTAACTGGACTGCATCTTGCAAGTCCTGATCTAGAACAAATAGGAGTGAGCCGGAGGTCGAGGAGCCGAGGGGATCGGAGCTCCATCATGCTCTTCAAAGAATCGATGAAGCAGAGGTAGCATACGAGGGGAGCAGCACTGCGAGCCTCACCATGCCCCAAACTCGGTTGGGATACTCCTCAGACTTCACTCAGCCGTCCCGCATTTTGCTGGCCTTTTTCTTTCTCTAAGACATCGCTGAAATTTAAACAGGAAAAGGTTAGACAATGCCATCCTTACTTGGCTCTATCGCACGATCTAGATCATGAAGAAAAGCGTCTTCCTAAATTCCCTGTAGCCTCCTGGCTATAGATATGGTGCACGACATACCGATAACCAGACTCTACCGGACACGCTCATAGACATCCCTAGACCGAATCGCTCGATACCAATAATTTGTCACCCCCAACAAGGAGTATGACGGGCGCTGAATCACAGGCCGAAAACCACCTGACTTGACGGTTACGTTAAATACCATATACTATAACATAGCATACACCTGCACGCAGAAAGGCCCAACCTGTTATATCCCGTGTTTTTGCACATTCGGGAAATTTGGACGTAATGGTGATTTGTAAGAATAAGGCCATGCTTTGATTTTGTGTGGTGTGTATGTTGTTATTTATGGAAAATATTGACACGAGAACATTGGAGAAGGCCAAGGGCAAAATTGGAATTTTAAAAATTAGTTTCGGGAATTTCAAAACAAGAATTTTAAGTGATTGGGCTCAAAAAAAAAATAAGAAAATGAGGCCCAAAAGAGAGGGGGTGGCCGGCCAACTTATGGCCCAACCCACCAAGAATTAACAAATTTTCCATGTGCTAATTATTTATAAAGTGGATTAGTTTCAAGAAGTTTCAAGAAAACAAAGGAGAAATCAAGAAAACTTGAAGAAAAAGACCACCCCAAGTTTCGGCCATAAGAGAGAAAAGGGAAAGAAAAAGAAAAAAATTCTTGAGCCTTAATTCTTGATTCAAAAATTTGCTTCTCCTTGGATTCTTACTAAGTTCAAGATCCTCTACAAGGTGGTATAATTATTTTGGCAAGGAAGTGACTTTGGTGGCAAGTGGAAGAATTGAGAAAAGGTAAGAATTTCATGTTTTCTTTTATGTTATGGAAGAATTATAAATGTTGTGATAAGTGGAATTGAATGAACATCATGGAATTGGGGTGTGTGTGGTGTGAGCCGTGTATATGTGTGTATGTGTGTGTGGCCGTGTGATGTTGTATTGGTGGGGGAAGATGAATTAAATTCATTTAGTATGTTAATTATGTTGTTGTGGCTTTTGTGATGTAAAGGAAGGTTTAATGAATTAAGTTAGCATGAAAGTTGGTTGTATGTTGTTATGAGAAGTTTATGTGATTTTTATATAATTTTTATATAATGATGAAAGTAAGATCTTAGATGTGAATTGTGATTATGATTTATGAAATTGGAAGATGGAAAAATGTTATGAATATGCATATTGAAGATTAAGAGGTTTTGGATGAATTATGGTTTGATGGAAACCTTGTGTATTTTGAGAAATGATGAGAAATGTGTCTTGAATTGTATTTGAACGGCCTTGAATTCGTGAATGAATATGGAAACGTTGATATTGGATGGAAAGCGTGAAGTTGGAATGATAGTTAATGCTTTAGGTAGAAAAGAGGACTATTTATGCTAAATATATGTTTGTAGCGATTATTGGTGTTGTTGTTGTTATTGATGGTGTTGTTGGATTGTGATTGTTGGTATATTGAGCCGAGCTACGTTAAAGGGGGTGCTATACGTATAGGGGAGATGCTGCCAAATTTTGTAGACGAATAAGGGTTAAGATTGAACTCTTAAAAGCTTGTGACTTACATTTGGTAACAATGACCATTTGTAGATTTTTGACGAAACGGGGAATCAAAATTGGACAAGCATAAGGCGCAACCAAGGTATGTAAAGCTTACCTATTCTTTTATGGCATGTCCTAGACCTACTAGGCCGAAAACGGAACCTTGAGGATAATCCTCGCTCCTAGAGATCCGAGTTTGATTTTAGTTACTATTCATTCAAGACAATTGAATCAAAATGCTTGTCTTTGGATATAAGAATGCATAAACCTTCGTACCTTTCGCAAATGAATCCAAATTGCTCCGAAACTATCACGGATAACCTTATGGAACCTAACGTTGGAAATTTATGTCCGCCGCCTCGACTCGACCCGAGGTGGGCCCGCAAGTTCCGAGACTTCCCTTATTTGATTTGTTTGGCTCATTTTCGTACGTTACGAAAAAGAAGTGTTTGCCTATGACGTTAAGGTCCGTTTGAAATGTCCGATAATGATATTTGGAAGTTCGTTACTATGAATGATGCTAAAATTTTCTGAAAATGATTTACGATGTGTTTTTGAGAAAATTGATAATTTCAAAGTCCGCGACCTTTGTATGTTAATTCCGAATAACTCGACACTTGTTTTGAGCCCTCCGGGTTATTATATATGTATATGAGATCATGTATTCAGCCTTAGGACTTACTCTTGATATGCATATGGTTTCTGCACTACTCCGCTCGTGCCAACTATTATGGTTTCGTTCGCCGGTGCCCGGGCCGGCTTTGTGATCGTGCGCACTATGACATATTCGGAAGTATGATGTGTTACGGTTTTCGAGACCTCGCCATAGGGCCGGTTACCGTTTACGGTGTTATGATGTGATATGGCATCTGATCTGTTATGATGATTTGATGTGTGTGTGACATTGTGATGTGTTCGGAGTTTGTACGGAGATTTGAAAACTTCGGAGTATGATGTGTTGTGGCACCGGCGTCGTGGGAGCGACCACGTTCCCGAGCGTTATGCATGATTTTTATTTGCATTTTGTACACTTGCATTCCGCACAGTTTGATCTCACATACTTCGTATTTGTTCTGTATCTTCGACTCCGCCATGATTTGGATCACCGTACCTCTCGCTTTACATACTCGCACTTCTTTCGTACCGACCCCTTTCTTCGGGGGATGCGTTTCATGCCGCGATGCGTACGCTCGGTTGGGCGATCCCCCGGTTTAGGCTACACAATCAGCTATTTTGGAGTGCTCCCCTCGATCCGGAGCCCACATTTGGTATAATTGTTTTGCTATGTATATTCTGTACGTTTGTGACTGTTTGGGTACGGCGGGGCCCTGTCCCGTCATATGTTCGTATGTTCTGTTTGTCTGTAGAGGCCTGTAGTCACATTGTGGGTCATGGGTCCGGTCTGTTCGGATGTGATTCTGTTTTGCGTCCTTAAGCGGCCCGTATGTTACTATGGCCGATATGGCCCATATGTTTATATGTATGTGTGTGTCTGGGCGATGTGCATTCCGCCGCTTTGATTTTGATATGATGAGTTTGCACGGGCGACCGCTTAGGGTAGCATTCGTTTCGATTTTGTGTGATGTCCGCTATTTGCTATCGGTACGAATAATGTCTATTGAGTCTGGAGATGCCTTAATACGACAATTTGGTTCGTAAGTTTGTTTGGGTGCCTAAGTAGGGCACCAGTCACGGCCCACGGGGCTGGGTCGTGACACAACCTAGAAATATTCGATAATCCACATATGTGTAAATGTGCGAACCGACAAGGTCGCTACAACATCCTGAGTATCATAAGGCCGGCAAGGCTTAGAGGAAAATATCACAATCTAGACAAGGCCGGCAAGACCATACACAAAATTTACATACCCCACTATGTCTATGAGCCTCTAAGAGTGTACATATGAACATGTATTACATTAGCAGAAAAGTGCCCAAAATATAGCAAGTCCGGAGTAGTGCCCCTTACTGACGCCGCTGAAGTTGGAAGTCCTACGGCAGTTGCTCTCCAATAACTCTATCAGAGCCTGAAGCACGAAATGTAGCATCCCGTGCAATGGGACGTCAGTACAGGGAAAAGTACTGACTATGTAAGGCTGGAAGCAATAACATAAGTAGGACGAAAATATAAAGAGAGTAGAGGTAACCTGTCATCTGAGAACGTACAATATGTAATGCATGAATCTTAAAACTCATATGTAAGTAAGCGCACACACACACACATATATATATAATATAAGTGTTAGCGTTGCAGGACGTGCAACCCGATCAATAAATGTTAGTGTTGTGGAACGTACAACCCGATCCATATACGTTAGTACCAAGAAACGTATGGCCCGATCCATAAATATCATATGTTAGTGCCGAAGAACGTACAACCCGATCCATAAATAGTGCCGAGGAACGTACAGCCCGATCCATAAGTATATTATATACATACACATAATGTATTTAGCATGCATGAGAGCTCAATAAAAGCCACTACTCAGTCGGAGTAACATAAGGTCGGTGACCTCCGAATAAGTCATGGAAATTCGTATTGAGTCCAAAGAAATAACTTAATGATGGTAAACATGATAATATACCAAGAATCAATCAAGTAACTAAGACATCAAGATTTGAGCTATATGACATAGGAATGGAGTAATTTATTATGGAACGTTCATGTTCATGCTCTACTTGGATTCGTGCCAAGGAAATAGAGAGAAACGAACACCTTACATACCTTATTCGTCAAGCTACCACTTAAGGGATCCTTCACCTCGATACTCGCCCTTCATCCAAACCTTATACGCACTAGAATAGCAAGATCTTCAATATTTGCTTTGAATCCAAGCCAACTCCAATGCAAGACAAAACTATAATCGCGACTATACGTTACCCGGACCTTGATTAATATCCCGTCACTTAAGATTACTCAAAATCCTCACTTTTGTGTTGTATATAAGCTCTCATATGTTTGCTAACCTTTCTAGAATATTTGGGGAAATTATTATGGAGGAAAATGGGGGTTTTAACCCTTATATAGTAGCCCACCGACTCTAAAATCCTTCTGCGCGTTCGCGCTGCCCTGGGGCACGTTCACGCAGGGTTTCCCAAAGGCTACTCTACGCGCTCGAGTGACCTTTTGGTGCGTTCGCGCAGGGTTAGGCCCTGCACTGGCAGTCCGTCTTAAAATCCTCATATTTCTCTATTCCGATGTCGGATCAACACATGGTTTGTTGCGTTGGAACTAGACTTCCCGAACTTCAATTTAGGCTTTTTTTCACTCCAAAACTCCTCATATACTAAAAGATATACTTTCCTCAAGTAGGGTCAAAATTTCCCCTCATATTTTCCCAAAGTCCGATAAACTTAATTTTCTTGATTCACTTGCCCTCCAATCCTTCCGTAACCGTAAGATAAGTGCATACTATCCTAGTGAGTCCTCCAGGATATATACTTAACATGACTAATACCTAATAGATTTCACGTACAAACTACGTGGTGTAACAATGCCGTTTATCCCATTTAATTCTTTTCAATCCTGAACTCAAGAATATCAACAAGACGCTCACAGGAAACCAAAGTATATCACATGCCAATACATGCCCAAACCAATCGAACAAAGGGATGACAATTTGAGGTTCGCTAAAACTACATAGAAGCACCACATCGGGGTTATCAACCCACAATGGCTACCCTTCCTCCCGAATAGCTAGGAAAAACCACATCGGGTTACGAACTCTCGATGGCCACTCTTCCTCCCGAATGGCTAGGCTAACCTCACTAGGATCCATAATGACTACAGTTCCTCTCAAGTAGCTAGGCCAAACACAAACAACAGAATCATGGCATAATGTCGAATCACAGTCATAGCATGGAAGCCGAATTACTCATTATGGATTATGTTTAACATCCCGTTAGTAGGGGTACATCAAGTCATTAGTATATTTAGAACCCATGTTAAGGTCATTAGATAGTTTCAATTTCAATAAAAATCCGCACATAGGGAAAAACACATGAAATATTCAAGCTTTCCGAAATCAAATTCAAAGCATCCCTTATAAGGGTAAATCATGTTCAAAGTTCACAGCTTCATAAATCAGTTTCAATAATCTTTATATGATAAAATCATGAATAAAATATATATTATACTACACCTAAGGTTCCATAAGGGCTTGTCCCTCACGCACATGAAACCTTGCCAAAGAAACTATTTTGGTAAAGGTTGAAGAGTATGTTCGAAAAAAAGACATACCTCAATTCCTGCTATAACATTACCAAATGGGGTTTCTGAGTTTCAACAATCACTCTACAATTGATTTAGATGAGAAAGATTAGAACTTTACACCTTTTTCCTAGAATCCCCACCCTTTTCGAAAACTAGGGTTTTTAAGCCAATATTCATGTTCTTTCTTTCATATGATTCACTCATGGATTCTAATCACTTGCAATAGCCCACACTAGTCTCAATCCCTTCAATAAACACCATTAGAGGCCAAATATCTTACCTTTATTGAGATTCCCCCAAAAGTCCTCTTCAATTGTTCTTCCCATGATTTCCAAGAATCTATGGATTTGAATGATAATCTAGCATTACTCCTCGTTATTTTGATGTTGCTTAATCATAGGATGGTTAGAAACTCGCCTTGTAAGGTTTGGAGAAGTTCTAGGGTCTTTTCTCCTCAAAAAGTCGGCCAAAAATGAAGTGGAATGAATAATTTTTTAAAATTTCACGATCTGTACTTTTATAGCCGAGCAAGACTTGTGACACGACCTGCGAAACACAGGTGTTACTTGGTGGTCGCAGAATAAACACATATTGTGACGGTAAAAAAGTGATTTTTGGTGTTCAACCTGTGTTTCGCAGGTTGTGCCGCAGACAGCACCTGCGAAACGCAGATTGCGTCGCAGCCTGACGTAATTTAGTAAAACAGTCATAACTTTTTACTCACATATCCGTTTACGCTCCTTAATATATTGTTGGAAAGGTATTTCAATGGGATACAACTTTTATGCTGTACGATTTCTCAAATTCCTAACGTATTTTCACTTAATTAGGCTAGAATTCAAACTTATCATAAATTTAGTCGATTCTATCGAATCTTAAGCACCTCACTACTCTTCTTGATCTTAAATCAACTATTTCCAACCAAACACATCTTGATAGGACTTCATATACCTAAAATGTCACATTGCTTCTCATTTAAACACATTCACACCTAACCTGAATTTATAGAGTGTTACATATTCGTGGTGCGACGGGCACTGATACGGGTACCAGTGCCATGTATGGGCAATATGTTGAGATATGGTAGTGATAGTTGTAAACCAAGAATATCAAAACAAGTGGGCATTAGCTGATAGACAATTGTCTGGATTTGATTGTTTATGTGCATACATCACTCCATTTAATCGTGTATACTTGTGGTAATCGAGTTGTTAAGGTAATTATATACTTTATATGTTTTTAGTCGAATTGCACTTGATATTCATACTTCATCTAATCATCCATGTTCATTCATGGTGATGGTCCACGCAATTCTGGCACGATGAGATCTTCTTTGATTGGATTCGAATTTGAGTAATGTTATTTTATCTGAATAAGGCTGGTTGCTATTGGGAAATGGTTCAGGAAGATTTGTGCATGACAATGGGAAATAGTTACAGCGGGTATATGGACCTCGCGAGTCCCCCATGGGCTATAGCTCTTAGACCCACCGAACCCTCCCTCTTCCCCCCCCTCCCCCCCCCCCCCCCCCCCCGCGCGTGCGGAAGCGTGTGTGTATACTGGTGTCATATATGGCTATTGCATTGCACCTAATTCATTCGACAAAGATAGATTATCTGATTATTTTACTAGTTGCTCCTACCTGGTTATTTTGGCTTATCTCTTATCTTGAAGGTTGAACTGTATTAAGTTAAGGAAAACCTGCAAATGCTAAAACAAAACTTTTTTTTAACTAACCTCATCACGACTTCAACGTTATCGGTTTGTGAGATTTACTGAGTACACGTGCTTTTGTACTCATACTACACTTGCTGCACTATTTTTTGTGCAGATTCAGTTTCGAGTACGATTAAATCCCGTGGAGCTATTTGAGTCTGAGACCTTGATTTTTGAGACTTGTGGTGAGCTGCCTAGCTGATCTGCAGCGCTAGCCTCCCCTATCCATTTTTATGCATTATGTCTTTCTTTACTTTCCCAGTTAGTATATTGATCATTGCAGACTGTATTATTATTACTCTTAGTGGCTCTTGTACACATGACATCAGTCTTGGGTGGTATTTTGTTATTTTCGCACTTTGTTTTTAAGTAAATGATTTGACTTTATTTATTATTGTGTTATCACTTTTAATTAACTTAATGAGTTGGTTTAATAAGTTGTTGTTGGTTCGCCTATCGAGTGGTGATGCCATCACGGCTATTGAAAATTAGGTCATTAAATATTCAGTGTCATTCTTAGGTCACATAGTGTCCAGTGCATGTTGACCCCAAGAAGGTTGAAGCAAATCAGAATTAGTCCGGACCTACTATTCCTCCAGAGATCCAGAGTTTCTTAGGTTTGACAGGTTATTATCGTCATTTTGTAGAGTGATTTTCATCCATTGCTTCCTATTCACTCAATTGACCCAGAAGGGTGTACAATTCAGGTGGTCTGAAGAGTGTGAGAAGCGTTTTCAGAAGCTCAAGACCATATTGTTACACCTTGTAGTTTTATACATTGAGATTCGCCGTCCATTAGTTATCTTAATTTTAGACACAGGGATTTTCCTTCAAGGTTATATGAGGTTGGACATGCTTAACTTATTCTTATAAGTGTTAAAGTTTATGTTTGGTAAGTTACGGAAGGATTAGAGAATAAGTGAATCAAAGCGGAAAAGTTTGTTAAAAGTTGTTTCCAGAAAATATAGAATATGGACCGTATAATTGAGATATGGTCCGTATTTTGAGATATGGACCGTATTTAAGGATTTTAAAATTTTCCAGAGAAGCAGAAATTTGAGGTGGTATTATACGGACAACTATACGGATCATCATACGGCCAGAAAGTTGGCCGTATAATGTTATACGACCCAAGATACGGGCCATATTTGGCAATGTCGGTGGATTTTGCTGATTTTAAATATGACGACTCCTCTTCATTTTAAGTTATTTTAAACATAACTCCAAGTTCAAGAAAGCTCTAGAGACCTCTCCAAACATATTCAAACACTTCTTCAAGCATAAATCAAAGATCAAAGTGAAGATTAAGGTGCTTAGGGTTTCAAAGTGAGGTTGAAACTTGTCTCTTCTTCTTGTAGAAGCTTTAGAGAATATTTCAAGGTGAAGTGACTTTGGAATTGGACTATTCTTGAGTTTTTGAGGTAAGATTTCATTTTATTTCATGTTTATGAATTCATGGGGTAAATGTTAAGATTTTAGGAGAAGAAGTTGGAGGAAAAGTTCAAATATGAATTTGATGATATTTTGAGTTGTAAATTAACTTGAGCTATGATTGTTAACATGTTTTGAGTATAATTTTGTTATGAGGGATAATAGTAATAGTGAGGAAGTGTTGTATACAAGTGTATATAGGGTTGCTTAATGGTATATCTTAAATATGGAGAATATGAGGTTAAAGGAGATTATATGGAGTTGTTGTGTAAATTGTTGATTGTGGATTTTGTGGTAATCATTAAGAAATAGGGGGAAAGCTATCCATTTCACTTTGGAATTGAGTTATCATTGATACACATGATATACAAGCGCCATCTAAGTCGTATATGTATTCTTGGTTACAAGAATGCTGCTCTAGTGGTGATAAGCTTGTTGTTGGATTACTTTTATGACTTGAGGTATGTTAAGGTTGTTCCTTCCTTTCTTTGGCATGATCCTTATGAACAAGACGTACACGTAGCGTTAATCCATAATGGTTCCACTCTTAGAGTTAGGGATGATCCCTTTGATTCATGTTCCATAATGTATCTTCGGGAAGTCTTCCTTTAGATTTAGTATGATCTCTAGAGCTACTTGTAATCTTATCACGTTTGCATTGCATTGCATTGCATACACACACACACATATGTGTGTGTGTGTGTGTGTGTGTATGGAGTATGGGGAAGGTGACGGCGTTATATACGCATTACCACCTGATCAGCTGGTCATATAATGATATGATGATGATGATGTCGATGCCACAGAGGCCGATACGATACGACGGGATGCCCACAGAGGCTTGATAGGCGTTATATACACATATGTATATATGTATGACCTCATGCATACATGCACAGTATTTACGTATCATTGACTCACAGAAACAGTTCAGATGTACAGGTTGCATATATTTAACCTATGTTCTCTTATGTCTATCTTATGTTATTCTCATGCCTTACATACTCAGTACTTTGTCCGTACTGACGTCCTTTTGTTTGTAGACGCTGGGTTCATGCCCGCAGGTAGACAGGGAGATGGTTCAAACCCTTAGGCTGCCATTTCAGCACTGTACAGGAGCACTCCACTTATTCCGGAGTTGCAGTTCAGCTAGGTATGACTCTTTTTTGTTCATTTGGGCATAGCGGGGTTCTATCCCATCCTTATTGTGTGATGCACTCAGTAGAGGCTCGTAGACAGATGTGTACAAATAGATATTCTATGGTCATTTTGGTTCTTTTTAATTATGTATATAGATCTTTTGGGCTTGTGTCCCTTGCAGCTTATGACATCTATTAGTGAGTATCATGGCCCACACTAAGGTATAATTACTTAATGCATGTATGTCTCGTGGTGCTCGGTATCCGGGTGCCCGTCATGGCCCTCAGGTTGGGTCGTGAAACATATTGCCTAGCACGCCAATTTTTATAATTGCCCGCGGGTTTAAGATGCTATACTGTGTACTGTGATGCTTCACGTATTGGGCTTGGGTGTATCTTGATGCAGAATGTTTCACGCCAGTCGAAAATTGAATGTGGTAGTGGATTTGACACCATTATTTTATCATTTTGTTTAACCTTTTAAGCTACGAGACTTGGAGATTTGGACTAGGTTTCCACCATTTGAGTTGGTGTAAATGTTCTAATAATCTCCTTGAGTTTTTATCATGATCTGACTTGAAGATTTATCATTAAAACATGAAATTAGATGTGTAAAATTAGGAATTTCAGACATAAACCTTAGAATCGCTAAATTGAGGTTTTGAGCATGCATGTGTGTTGAGATTCATATCTTCTTATGATTAACAAACAACATGTATTATGAGAAGGAATTGTGCTATGAACCAGGTCCTTATTACTTATGTCGTACGAGCGGAAAAGTGTATCTGTGTTAAGATCTTGTGCCGAGATATTTTAGGAAAAATATATATGTATATCTCATGTATTATTCGCACAATATAGTTTGAGATATTCGCAAGATCTTTCCATAGCATTTGAAGTGCAAAAGATTCTATCTGATGGAAAATATTGTTGGAAAGACACGGTATGAGAATCCTTTTCAATTAAGGAATCTGATTTGGTTTCTTGACAGAATCTCCAAATGTATACGATTTCCTTTTTTATGTGTTTACTACTGAAATAGTATATATTGTATACTACTTGCAAGAAATTATTCGTTCACACAAATTGAGTGATATATCAAAAGTCCTATAGCTTTCAAGTAACTCACTGTTCTTGGAAAGTACGAAGACTGATCATCTGATAATGTAAAGAACCACGTTGAAGACTCTGGTCCTTATGTAGTTGCGTCTATGCATCGAGCCTAGTCCTAGTCCAATTGAATTAGGCTTTGACTTGTAACCATATGCTTTTGAGAAGTATTATTAGGTTGTTGTGAGTGTTATGAAGAACAATTTGTAAGTTATTGTGAGTTCTTGTGGCGAAGAATAATGTATTATTGTTCCAAGCCAAGTTTGACTTGAGGGGAGTATAACAGGTGACTGCTGGTGTCAAGGCTTAGAGTTAAATCTTATGTTGCAAGGATGTTGTAATCGGAATTTTTGGCTCGCTTGTTTCAGTGACTTTGGAGTTAATCCTACTATAAGCCTATGGTAAGTCTCAGAACATGAAACAGAGTGCTAAAACCCAAAACGAGGGATTGATTTATTACAAAATTGTTTCGGGAAGAAGGAAAGAAATATACATATTTGTTCTGCTTAGCCAAGTAAATTGTTAATGCAGTATTGTTATCTCTAATCTCATATAAATAATCTCAATAGGATCTTTCTAAACTAATCTATTGCTGACACCGGAACGCACTATCTATACTAGTACACCGAGTAATGTTCCACTTTGTCGAGCTAGGATGTGTAAGGAGTGATGATCACCCCGTGTTATGCGCTTGCGTCATATAAGGTTTAAAATAAATTAAATAGGTGAGTAGAAATTGATAAATTTCTACTAGTATCATTATTCTTGGAATTAATAACCCAAACAAATAATAGGTTGAGTTAATTGAAGAATCCGCAAATCCATAACCCTGTTAATTCTCATGGAAATTCATCATGCTAGGTGTGTGAGTTACTTATTTCTTCTTGAGAAAAGACATCATTTAACCCCTGAACTTAGCACTAAAGGTGTCAACCGGTTCCAACCGAACGGTTATGGAACCGGTTAAGGAACCGGCCAGTTTCGTTAAAAAACGAACTGGCTTAACAGTTCCGTTTAACCGGGACAGGAATTTTAAACTCCAAACCGAACCGTCCGGTTTGGAGTGTTTAAAATATATTTTTTTTTTGTTTTTTGTATTATATATATATATATAGTATTTATTTGTATATTGTAGGTATATTTATATATGTTATACAACTTTATAATTAAAGTTTAAATATTTATCGACTAATGACCTCTAATGTTAAGTCGGCAATACGAATAATAGTGTTTTCGTATACATATATATGTATAACTTACATATACTTATATATATGTATAACTTAATATATATAGTATATATACTATATATACTTATATATATGTATAACTATATATATACTATATATATGTATAACTTAATATATATACTAAATATATGTATAACTTAATATATATACATATATACTATATATACTATATATATAATATATATACTAAATATGTGTATAACTTAATATATATACTATATATATGTATATATATGTACTATATACTATATATACTTATATATAGGTATAACTTAATATATATATACTATATATACATATAAACTATATATACTATATATACTTAATATATATACTAAATATATGTATAACTTAATATATATACTATATATATATATTAAGTTATACATATATATGTATAACTTACATATACTTATATATATGTATAACTTAATATATATATACTTATATACTATATATACTTATATATATGTATAACTTAATATATATACTATATATATGTATAACTTAATATATATACTATATATATGTATAACTTAATATATATACTAAATATATGTATAACTTAATATATATACATATATACTATATATACTATATATACTTAATATATATACTAAATATGTGTTTTACTATATATACTTAATATATATACTAAATATATATATAACTTAATATATATACTATATATATATTAAGTTATACATATATATGTATAACTTACATATACTTATATATATGTATAACTTAATATATATACTATATATATGTATAACTTAATATATATACTAAATATATGTATAACTTAATATATATACATATATACTATATATACTATATATATGTATATATATATATACTATATATATGTATATATATGTACTATATACTATATATACTTATATATAGGTATAACTTAATATATATACTATATATACATATATACTATATATACTATATATATATATATATACTAAATATATGTATAACTTAATATATATACTATATATACTTACTTATATACTATATATACTTATATATAGTATATACTATATATACTTATATATGTTTAAGTATACTATATAACTTAATATACTTATAAGTATATTCTTAGTATATTTTAGGTATATTCCTAACTTAATAAAAGTAAAAATATGAACACAAGTAAATAGAAGTAAGCTCAATGAGCCATATTTTTATTCATTCTTGGATAACATTTATTTGCAAGTTGTATTTTTTTTTTTTTTTTAACTTGCAAATAATACATGAGTTGTACAAAAATAGTAGAATAATAAAATCACCAATTTTGAACCATTTCGTTAATTTCCCCCACATCATATTCGGTCATGGAAATATCTTCAAAGTCTTCCATTTGGTCCGGTCCACTAGCTATCAAATCTTCAATTTCTTCCTCTTCGCCTTCCTCCGCTTCTGAGTTTTGGTTGCGTCGCTCCGATCTAATCCAGTCTCGAATGCACACTAGTACTTGCAAGCTAAAGCCGGATAATGAATGTCTATGGTCTCCAATTTGCTATCTTCCTTGGCTAAATGCGCTCTCCGAAGCCACGGTTGATACTTGAACCGTAAGGATATCTCGAGCCATTCTTGAAAGTACCGGATAGCTTGCCTTGTACTTCTTCCACCATGCTAAGACGTCCACCTCATCCAGTTGGTTGATATCTACATTTGGGTGCATCAAATAAAAGTTATATTCATCAAAGTTTGCGGTAGAAGAAGAAGTTGGCTGTGAATGTAAAACTTTTAAACCCGACAAGCCCTTTTTGCTACTTTGAGAAGTAGTAGGGCGTGGAGCAACGGGTGTTGCACGTTCTTCCAAACTAGAATAATGAGTAAAAACTTTTCTAAACTCATCATCAATAGCGAGGTCGGCTTCAGCTAAAGATGGTTGAGTTCCCGCTTCAATTTCTAAAAATGTATAAATTTGACTAACCAAATTTTTAGTATAAGACAGTTTTAAACAAGGATTTAAAAGGGAACCCAATATAAATAAAGTTGGGATGGGAAAAAAATACTTCTTAAATTTGATTGTCATTTCAAAAATAGCGCTTGATAACCGGGTTTATGTTTATACTCTTGTAAAACTCTAGCTATTTCCGCTAAGTAGGCTAAAATTTCGGTTACCGTGGGATAAAATTGTCTAGAAAAAGCAAGAGTTGCATTATAAAAATTTTCTAAGAGTTCAATACATTCTTTAACATCTTCCCAATGCATAAAATTTAACCAATCCTGACTATCGGTATTATATTTGTTGTGAACTTGTTGTATGGGAATCCTATATTCATGTGCTTGTTGTAGCATAACGTAAGTGTAGTTCCACCTAGTCTCAACTTCTATTTGAATTTTCCTAGGTCTAAGGTTATTTTCCACACAAGCATTCTTAAAATCTCTAATTCTTCCCCTATTAGCATTACAAAAAAGAAACGCAACAGCATTTCAACGCAACAAAGATTTCTAACTTTTTGAACAGAATCATCAAAATGCTCAAGACCATCTTTAACAATTAAATTTAAAATGTGACAACTACATCTTACATGAAAAATATTTTTTTTAGAGGAGGGTTTATTTCTTTTTTAAAAGACCAACTGCCTTTGTATTATTAGAAGCATTATCTAAAGCAATACAAAGTGTTTTTCTATAAATGTTACAAAATCTCATAATAGTAGACATTGAATCGGCTTAAAAATTTTCCATCGTGACGACCTTTTCCTTCGTCATATAAAAAAGCTATAATTCTTTTTTGCATAACCCATTGTCATCAACCCAATGACATGTAATAGCAAAA
The DNA here is from genome assembly GCF_029784015.1 of Lycium ferocissimum. Classification (NCBI taxonomy): domain Eukaryota; kingdom Viridiplantae; phylum Streptophyta; class Magnoliopsida; order Solanales; family Solanaceae; genus Lycium; species Lycium ferocissimum. The sequence continues at coordinate 69,450,490 of NC_081348.1, read as the reverse complement.
AAATCTAAATGGTTAATACTAAGACCCAAATCGAATGGTAAGACAAACATTACAATTTAAAGAATTAAATACGTGGCGCAAATAAAATTTATATTTTTTAAACAAATCTATAACATCGGCTCTACAAGTACTTCTAGGAATACCCTCAAATAACGGATTATAACAACGTTGAATGTAAGTAACAAACCCCAAAACCCGAGGGAAAGGAAAATGGTAAACAATCATAAGCTACCATTTTAGCTATTTCTACGCGTTCTTTTTCTTGTCATACTTAAAATTTCTACCGGTTCGTGGGTCTATCGTCATTTGAATCCCCCCACATTTGAACCCGTTTGCTCTCCCCAAGCATCCATATGTTTGGTTCTCATATGAGAATTTAGTGTCTGCCCGTTCCACCATCCTTACCAGCTTCCTTGCTTAAAACTAAATACTTGTCCACATATGTTACATGTAGCCGATTGGCTTTCCCTATTCTTAGTCATAAATTTCCAAATTTTAGCTATTGGCTTACGAGTTCTGGCGGTTTGTCTTGTGTATGTGATTGTGCGGGACATGTATCTCTATGGGATTTTCGGGGGTTGTGTTTCATCATCATCATTTAAGTCTTCATTAAAAGTGTCGGTAAAATGTTGTTGCATTGCCTCATGACCTAAAAGTGGATTATTTCCACCAACATCAATACCTACATTAGGTGTTTCTTCCACAAATGTTTCCTCATTAAGCGCACCCTAACAATACGACTACTACTACCCCACGTCTTAATCTCTTTGACATTATTAAATAGAATTAATTTAAATCACAATCAAATAAATTACAACAAATTAAATTGTGTAAATTAAATTGCTAGAATTAAATTGCGAAAAATAAAGATAGAGTTGGAACGAAGGTACCAAATTGCTTAGGATTAATTTCCAACAAAGTCAAGGCGGCTAGAATTGCAAATCCACCAAAGCTACTTCGGATTGTTGCAAAATCACCAACTCCACCAACAATATTATAATTGCAAAATTAATAATTGAAAGTTGAAACTATAATAAGACTTTGTGGCTAGTTATTGCAAAATAATTATAATTGAGAGATTGAGATTTGAGAGAAAGATGAAGAAGAGTGAATTGGTGTGAATTAAAATGAAAATGAAGAAGGGTTTATATAGGGGTGGGGGATGGGTTAAAGTGTTAAAAAAAAAAAAAATTTGGGGGCCAAAAATTAACAAAATGGCCGTTTGGCAACGGCCATTTTTGCAAATGGACCGTTGCCAACGGTCCATTAATAATTAGCCCAACGGCTCTTTCCTTTTTTTTTTTTTTAATTTTTTTTTTTAAACAGGTTTCACCGTCCGGTTCCGGTTTACTGGGTTTAACCGGTTCCGGTTCCTAAAATATTGAAACCGGACCGGTATACAATTTTACGGTTAACCGGAACCGGTTCTACCGGTTCGGTTCGGTTTAACTGTCCGATTCCGGTTAAAACCGGTTAGCCCGAACCGGTTGACACCCTTACTTGGCACGAAAACTCACTTTAATAACTAAACTTAAGTTGTATTTATGTACCCCCCCTTAACAATTTTCATCTTAATTAAATACAACCTCAGATGCTGACGTGGCAAAAAAAAAATTAAGAGAGTAAAGAGCATAAAAAGGTGGACCCGCTTATATATATATATATATATATATATATATATATATATATATATATATAATATAAAATATATATATATATAATAATAATATATAATAATAATACAATTAAAAAACCATCTTCTTCTTCACAACCCCCCACCCCACCACAACCCCGCCCCCACCACCTTCCTCCTCCTTCTTCACAAACTCCTCTTTCTCTATTCTCATCATTCTTTTCTTACCATTTTCACCATTTTTTGGTTTCTTGATTTTGATTGAAGAGTTGGCTTTCAAGAGTGAGTTAGACACCAAAAATGCCTAACAACGTTAGTTAAATAAAACACCTCACTGAGCACCATAAGATCAAGTGCATGACAATAATAATCTGACCTTTCAAATTAAAAAATATCCAAAAATCATGCATCTAAAGAAGAATTATGCAGTGAACACTCCCTTATTTAGGACAACAGAAAATGAAAAGCTGACATCTATTTAGAAGAAATTCGAGAAGACAAAATAAGAGTAAGGGGGAACTAGCAGCAAGTTTTATATTCCAAAGAGCCCTTGATCAACTGGAGCTTCTTGTGCATATTGAAACTCCTTTTAAACTTAAAAGTTTAATGCGCAAATGCATGGGGTATATAACTGCAAGTCCAATAGCTGGTCAGCCAAGTTTCAAGTGCAACGATTGTCCCATCTCCCAAGGATGTGGAGAATTTTCCAAGAATAACGATGTCAAGTTCTACAGCCATTCAAGTATGCAACGGAATTCACTTCATCAAGCGAGTATGACGACCAATGACATCATCTTGCATTTAGTTCTTCCAACCCTGTTCCATTAATTACCGAACATATCATATCGCACCTACTTGTCATTTGGTTAACCTGACTTTGGACGTTTCAAGGTGCCATTCAGTACTATCTACCATCTGAGTTGACACATTGTGCAAGGATGCCCAGCTCTCCCACAATATTTCTGTAGATCTTTTTTATAATGGTAACATTGTATTCATCAGTGCAAAAAGATGCATTGGCAACAGAAGAACAAGAAAAGAAAAAAGCTTATGTACACTCCACAAGGCTTCCAAAAAGTCTAGGATGGCATCAGCATCCTCTATACAAAATTCTTTACACCAAAAATGCAAGTTCAAAATACACTTCTTTACTTTTTGTATTGGATTACTCTTGTTCTCAAAGATCTGCTATTTCTTTCCTTATATTTCGCTTCATCTCCTGCTAGGCCTGACAAGCCCATCAGTCACCTGGAAATGTGAGCTTTAACAGAGCCCAAAACATTGAAAATTAATTAACTCTAGCTTCTTGCATGTGGTTACTAATGCCTTAGAGAAAACATATTCAAAAGCTTGAATGACTTGAATAGGTAGTGCAAACACATATTAGAAACATAGCCAACTATGAATCAGATTGTTCAAAGAAATGATACTTCTATGACCAAATCAGGACAGGCACTATATTTGCCCCTCGAAGGATATACTTGAAGAGGATATTTTAGAAAACCTTCCATACTCATATCTACCTTCCGTCCAGAATATGTAAATTGAGATCTGAAGTTCAACAGATTAGATCATGGATTTGGTGATACAGCCTCTATACTTGTTTCTCCATGTAAATAACATTACTACAATCTGACTTAAGTTGTTTGCTTTAATAAATTTACTCATTCACGAATAATGCCAATAGCAAAAGTGTCTAGTTTGGTGGCTTTAAAAGAAGACTAACAGATACAGTAACTATGAGTCAACAAATATCAAAAAGCCAGCAAGTAAAAATGCAAGTGGCAGTATATCAAAGGAATATGAACCAGAGTATATGCAGTGACGCTGAAAATTTCATAAGGTTCTAGAACTTTAAAGTGCACTAACGAATATTAACAATAACATTTGTGTGTCAAAGGTGGCTCGGACTAGTACAATACCGCTCGACGTGATAATAAGTGTACGAGGTGTAATGAAAGACCTAGGGTCAAGCCAAGTTGGATAACTACACGAAGAATTAAAGTTCCATACGAGCGCGCCAAGGCCTAACTTCAAATGATCACTACTCTCAATGTATAACGACTTAGACTCTGGATAAGAAATCAAATTAAAGCACTTTGAGTCTAGTTTCCAACGCCGCAAATCGTTCGTCATTTAGACATTCCTACAAAAAGATGAACATTTTACTAATTGGTGTCCAGCAGTAAATCCGGGCAGACAGAATTGTCTTGCCCTCCGCGAGAGGTGCTGCGAGCTGGCGAAAATTATTTGGAATTGAGCTCGCCTAGAAAGAAATGCAGCCAGCAAACCTGGGCTATAAATAGCTTTGACGGGGCACCGATATTTCTGGGATTTGGGACTTAGGGGTTTGGAGGTAGAGTAGAGATTGGAGCTCGGGGATTTTTCTACCATACAGTATTATTTGGTGTTTTGAGTTCATTTTACTCATCATACACATAATTTAACACCATTTTAGCATTCCAAACACTAGATTTGGCATTGAATCTTTCAAGAACCCAAGAATCAAAACAAGAATAATTTTCAAGATATTGTTCAAGACAAGGTAATTCTATCAGGAATATATATTGAGTATTTATGATAGTAGTACTTATGGAATTGTTTAGTGGCTGGAACGACTATGAGTGAAGAACCCTAACTTTGCCACTAATGAATTTTTGTGAGCTTGTGAAGAAGATGATGAATAAGAGTGTTTATTGTTCGGTTGGGGTCGGTTTTTGGTTAAAATCAGAATCAAACCAATTTAATCAGTGTTTTAATTATCAAAACCAAACCAAATATAATACACATCCATCGGTTTGGTTGTTGTCACTTTGGTTCGGTTTTTGAAAAAACTCTTTCACTTTTTCCCTATAATTAGGAAAGAATTTTCCATCCTTTTTCAACTTATAATCCGTTATTACCCTTTTATTGAGGTAGCTATCATTTTCTTGGACTATGAGAAAATGTCTTAAGATCTATAAGCTATAATCAAGTGAATTGAGTTTATAAGAAATACAAAAAAAAATCGAGGTAAATCTCATAATTGTTTCTTTGTATTTTTATTTTTTTTTGATAACCGAGAGTCCATAATTGCTTCCTTGTATAAATTAATGAGTTTGGATTCATGACTATCTTTAGAAATGCACTTAAGGTGTAAAGGTTAGTTAACCTATTAGAGGTAAATAAAATTTTGATGAAAAAGTATACAAAGTATTTATAAAAATTACAATATATTCTACATATATAATTATAAAAATTATGTATATAATTTGTCTGTGTGCTTTGGTTTTTTCTTCGGTTTGTTTTAGTAAAACCAAACTAAACCAAATATTGTCGATTTTTTAAAATTTAAAACCAAAACAAATATCGGTTTGGTTAAAAACCGATCCAAACCCATGGAACACTAATATAGCTATCATGTACTTAAACATCCATTATCATGTCGCCAGTAGGGTGTGGTAACGAATAACACGCGAGCAAGCTAGGGACCCATGTCATCTCCTGCTGTTGGTGTACCCCACTTCATTTCCATGGAAAGGTTGTTACTTTCGCAATTACTATTTATTCTTCATGTCATACAAGCGCCATAGATAGGTTGATGTATAATTTGGGTGATGGATACTCATTAGCATTGTAAATTACTTTTATATTCGTGTTATGCTTATTAGTGATGTTAGGCCATTGAGGGCCATTTGCTAGGTTTGAAACTCCATGTTTTGGGAAAGAAAATGAAACTGATGATACTTTTTGTTTGTAAAAGACATTAGACATGCCATGTTCAAAATGATAATGTTTTCATAACTGAAATATTATATGGTGCATGTGGGCATGATTCGGGTAGAATTTAATTGGTTCGCTTGGTGCAAGTTAACAGCATAGGGTGTCTGCCACGTCTCAACCCGTTTTGGGGCGTGACAGTATAACCATTAATAGATTTAAAAAGAAAACCAACAAAAGAAATCCTAGAGATACTACAAACGAGTTTACCTAGTTCCAGATGGATGGGTTTCTAAACTGAGATGACATAGCCTCTAATAGAAACTTGACGAGGTTTCCTCTCTCCACTTCTTTTTCCTTCTTGAGCTCAAGATGTCTGACCTGGTCACATATGAATAGGAAAAAACACGTTATTTTGGAGGTCGAAATATAAGCTGTAAGAACGGTTACCAAGAATAGAGTTTCTGAAAATTTATTTGCCTCTAAAGGAAATGTAGGGCTTTCTCCAAATAGACAATTATTCTTAAACATGAAATGATCTTTGAAAAAATCATTGTAGTGCTAAAACTTACGCAACTAAGTACAAGATATATCTTGGTAGGGAGTTTCACACTATTCCATCATTTGGAATGTCATTTCACAAGAAACATCCTTACATCCTGAAGCAATATCAGTAAACATTTGAAAATATTTCACTCATTAGACATGATGGCATCCACGGACAACTGAATCTCCTACGGGTTTAAAGATCATAAAGTGCTGTGATATTCCTGAAGTCACTTTCCGTCAAATATCAGTATTTTCCCAAGGGTAAGTTCTATTTCTGATTCATCATTTTCTTTCGCGACAGCTCCGTATCTCAATGTCCTCAGTTATTGTAGGAGACAACCATGGAAGAGAGATAGTCAATAATGGGTAGGTGGAGGCATTCACCGGAAGAATGCATTTAGGTATGTGTCAACTTAACTAAGAACATCAAATGAGAGTAGTTTGAACATGCAACAAAAGTCATCCTACCTTCACTGAATCCTTTTGGGATACACCAGTGTCAGTGATGATGACAAGGCATTTGATGTCATGCTCATTAGCATATTCGTACTGTTCTGTAAGGCTTGGATCACTTAGAGGAACAAATTCAGCCTGTCAAATGTTCAAAACTTAGTTCATATATCAAACACATTCAGGCAGAAGAGTGATAATTGAACAGCTAACCCTGATATTTTCTTCCCAAAGCTCTGCCAATAGTTCCATCCGTTCTATTAACAGACCACCACCTCCTCTTGAACAAACAAGAACATTGGTGACAACATCATATCTGCATGTTATTACTGTAATTTTAGGTAATTGCTGATTGGAAAGTGAGCAAGGAGGAATTAAGGATAACAAAAAAATAGTATCAATTTCATATTTCTGCTTGACGAAAAGATAGAGAGAAAGCACCTGTAAGGTCTGCTATCCAGAGAAGAAGCATGTTGCAAAATTGTCTCCAAGGCAAGACTGCTCCCTGCAGCTCCTGGAGGATTTGATTTCTGGAAATATTCATGCAGAAAATTACAAATTGAGACAGACGAAAAGAATGACTCAGAACTAGATAAGCCATAAAATCTTAGGATTTGGAAAATCACGATGACGCCACTTCCTCCAGCTTATTCTATTAGACATAATTTGGCTGCAGAAGATGTTAATCAAATTACCTTTCACAAGATAGCATTAGAAGAATAAGACACACAGGCATTTCAAAGTTTGACAAAGTAAACTCGTTCAATGCCATTGTTGGAATAGTTAATGCACCAAAGTTTCACAAAATAGGAGGCACAACATCCTTCATTACATGGTCGGTCATCCGTGACTAGTAATCTGTAAAAGGATGTTGAAGAATGAAGAAACTGTCAATGCCTAGGGAATCTCATAAAGTCACATGAGCCTAAAAATTCAGTGGCCAACACAATTATTCAGAGCATTATCAAAAGCATCTGAATACAAGTGTTAAAATAGGAATAGGAATAGGATTTATTTATAAATCTCCCTATAAATAGTGTAATAATTGGGATGCAGTGTCTATAAATAGGGCTCAATGTAATAATGTAGATACCCAATTCAATAATATTTTTCTCATAATTTCTCACATGGTATCAGAGCATTGGTGAGAAACATTCGGAAAATACCATCACAGTCCCGTGCATCAAACTGTTTTGCGTCATTTCTCTTCCGGTGAGTGTTGTAGACAATCCGACACCACCACAACGTAGATCAGGTCCAGGCGAACAAACCCCAAAAATCTCCGTCAAAAAACCATCCACGCGCGGTCACGCGCTTGTCAGAGGACTCACACCGGCGGTGCGCCAGTCACACGCCCCGGCGCGTGAGCTGTCTCCGGCCACTTTTTTTTAGAACTTTTTTGTTCCAGTTGAGTCGCCCATTAAATCCGCACAAACCCCAACAAGTGTTTTCTGATTCCGGTAATTTTTAGTTTTCCGACGAGATTCTTCTGGCAGCTTCTGGATTTTTGTTTTTGTAGCATCAGCCGCATGATTTTGTCCTTTTTTGGTTAGTCAGTCTTTCTTGAAGTTTTTTAGTCATGTCTCTCGGATTTGATATTCTTAACTCTAAAAACACGGCAATTGGAACTTCAAGCCCTATGATTACTTCTGAACCGTTCATGGGAAGTTTAAACTATTTAGCTTGGCTTCCTCGGTTGAATTGTGCTGCAAGGGTCAAGGTGTTCAAGATCACTTACGCAAAAGGCTGTTGTGGTTGATGAAAAGGCAAAGGCTAGTGAGACAGATGAAAAGACCAAAGCATAAAGGGAGAATGTTGACGCTCAATTATGTAGTCTCCTATGGCGATCAATTGATCCCAAGTTGATGCCCTTTTTTCGTTGCTTCCAGACATGTTATTCAGTTTGGCAAAAGCCTCGCGCTTTATACACTAATGACATATCTCGATTTTATGATGTAATATCTCAGATGACCAACTTAAAGAAACAAGAATCAGATGTCTATTTAATTGGGGCAGGTGAAGGCGGTATGGAAGAATTTGAGCAGTTGATGCCAATCACTACGAACGTTGAAAAACAACCGGAGCAAAGATAGATGTTGTTTCTAGTTCTTACACTTGATTCGGTGCGCGATCAGGTTTTTTGGCTAGTCCTACGGTACCTACAATTGATGAACTATTCTCTTATTTGCTTCGCCTTCCTGCGCCTCCTAATCACACGGTGATCTCATCACCAACCGTTGACTCCTCTGTTCTAGCATCTCAAACCATATATAATCAAACATCTCAGTCTATGGATAATCGACGAGGAGGAGGTCGTTTTGGAAGATCTCGAACTAAGTGTAGTTATTGTCATAAATTTGGACACACTCGTGACGTATACTCTGCTCTACATGGTCAACCGCCCAATAATGCTCATGTTGCTCAGACTGACACTACAGGAAATCAAAGGCTTTTATCTGAAGAGAAATTTAATGACTTTGTTCAGTATCAAGCAAGCAGAAAGTAGCCACGGGTTCTCAGCCTAATACTTCTGTTGCTGGTAATTCTTTTGCTTGTGTTTCCCAGTCTAGTACACTTGGATCGTGGGTCGTAGACTCGGGCGCTTCTAATCATATTTCTAGTAACAAATCACTTTTGTCGAATATTGTTTACTCAAGAGTCTCTTCCTCCAGTTACTTTAGCCAATCGGATCCAAACTAAACCAAAAGGAGTTGGACAAGCTAATCCCCTATCTTCTGTCACTCTAAACTCTAAACTCTGTTCTTTATGTCCCTGGTTGTCTTTTAAATCCTGCATCTGAGCGTGCCCTAAATTGTGCCATAATACTTCTTGATGATTCTTTTGTTATGCAAGACCGCAGTACGAGACAAATGATTGGTGCAGGGCATGAATCACAAGGCCTCTACTATCTTACCTCTCCGAATTCCTCAACAACATGCCCTGTTACAGATCTACCAGATCTAATTCACAAATGTTTGGCACATCCGAGTTTATCCAAGCTACAGAAGATGGTGCCTAATGTGTCTATTGTATCTACATTAGATTGTGAGTTGTGTCAACTTGGGAAGCACACCCACACTACCTTTCCACGTAGTGCTGAGAGTCATTCAGAGTCTATTTTTTCATTAGTTCATTCTGATATTTGGGGTCCAAGTAGTGTAAGTTCAACCTTAGGATTTTGTTATTTTGTTAGCTTCATTGATGATTATTCGAGATGTACTTGGATTTTCTTAATGAAAGATCGTTCTGAGTTATTTTCTATATTCAAGAATTTGTGTTGAAATACAAAATCAATTTAGTGTTTCTATTCGTACTTTTCGTAGTGATAATGTCGTAGAATACTTATCCTCCCAGTTTCAGCAGTTTATGACTCACCAAGGAATTATTCATCAGAGGTCTTGTCCATACAGCCCTCAGCAAAATGAGGTAGCAGAAAGGAAGATTAGACATCTCATTGAGACTGCTGGCACTCTTCTCATTGAATCTCATGTTCCGCAGTGTTTTTGGGGTGATGCAGTACTCACGTCTTGCTATTTAATTAATCGAATGCCCTCATCTTCCATTCAGAATTAGATTCCATATTCCATAGTGTTTCCTAGTCACCTCTATACTCTCTCGCCCTTCGTGTCTTTGGAAGCACATGTTTTGTTCATAACTTAGCCCCAGGGAAAGATAAATTAGCCCCTCATGCTCTCAAATGTGTCTTTCTTGGTTATTCTCAAGTTCAGGGGTATCGTTGTCACTCACCTGATCTTCATCGATACCTTATGTCAGCTGATGTCACATTTTTTGAGTCTCAACCTTACTTTATATCTTCTTCTACTCATCCTGACATATCTAAGGTCTTACCTATACAGACTTTTAAGGAATCGACGATTACGTCTACATCTCCATCCACAATGCCACCAGTCATACTGTTACCGTCTTTTGAGGAATCTAGAGTTACTTCTACGTCTCCATCCACAGTGCCACCACTTCTGACTCATCTTCGTCGACCGCGTCCAACATCAGGCCTAGATGATTCATGTCATGCACCAGACCCTGCACCTACTGCGAAGCTGTCTCCTCCTGATCAACCGATTGCACTTTGAAAAGATATACGGTCCACTCGTAATACTAGCCCCCAATATACCCTTTTAAGTTACCATCGTCTGTCATGACCCCATTATGCCTTTGTATCATCTTTGTCCTTTATTTCCATCTATAAGTCTACAGGTGAAGCACTTTCTCATCCACGATGGCAATATGCTATGATTGATGAGATGTCTGCTTTACATGCAAGTGGTACCTAGGAGCTTGTTCCTCTTCTGTCAGGTAAATCTACTGTTGGATATCGATGGGTCTATGCGGTCAAAGTTGGTCCGGACGGCCAAGTTAATCGGCTTAAGGCTCGCCTTGTTGCCAAGGGGTATACTCAGATATTTGGGCTTGATTACAGTGATACTTTCTCTCCTGTGGCTAAAATAGCATACATCCGCTTTTTCTATCCATGCCTGATGTCCACCATTAGCCACTTTATCAGTTGGACATTAAGAATGCTTTCCTCCATGGTGACCTTGAGGAGGAAGTTTATATGGAGCAACCACCTAGTTTTGTTGCTCGGAAGGAGTCTAGTCTAGTGTGTCAATTGCGTCAGTCACTTTATGGTCTGAAACGGTCTCCTCGAGCCTGAGTTGGGAAATTCAACACAATAATTTAGGAGTTTAGCATGACTCGTAGTAAAGCTAATCGCTCTGTGTTTTATCGGCATTCCGCTCCAAATCTGTGCATTTATTTGGTGGTTTATGTTGAGATATCGTTATTACCGGAAATTATCAGGATGGTATCGTTAATTAAATCATCATCTCTTTTAGCATTTCCAGATTAAAGACCTTGGCAGACTGAAATACTTTCTAGGTATTGATGTTGCTCAGTCCAGATCAGGTATTGTTATTTCACAACGCAAGTATGCTTTAGATATTCTTGAGATCAGGTAAGTCAGTTTATTGACTCTGCCTATGATAGTAATTGGGATGCAGTTGTCCGTATTCTGCGATATATAAAGTTAGCTCCACGCAAAGGACTACTGTTCGAGGATCGAGGCCATGAGCAGATCGTTGGATATACAGACATTGATTGGGCAGGATTACCTTCCGATAGACGTTCTACATCCGGATACTGTGTTTTAGTAGGAGGTAATTTGGTGTCCTGGAAGAGTAAGTAACAGGTTACTCGATCTAGTACAGAATCAGAATACCGAGCAATGGTTGTAGCAACTTGTGAGCTAGTTTAGACAAAGCAGTTGCTCAGAAAACTAAAATTTGGAGAAACCAGTCAGATGGAGCTTGTGCGTTATAACAAAGCGACCATTCATATCGCATCAAATCCGGTATTTCATGAAAGGACTAAGCACATTGAGATTGAATGTCACTTTGTCAAAATAAAGACACTCTCCAAAGATATTGTTATAAAATTTGTGAAGTCGAGTGATCAGCTTGCAGATATTTTCACCAAGTCCCTCACTGATCCTCGTATTAGTTACATCTGCAACAAGCTCAGTACATATGACTTGTATGCACCAACTTGAGGGGGAGAGTTAGAATAGGAATAGGATTTGTATATAGTATCCTACATCGAAAAGGACTGGGATGTAGTGTCTATAAATAGCGCTTAGATACACAATTCAATTGTTGACATGGTATCAGAGCAAGGCCCATCCTGATTTTCATTTCCCGACATTAAGTCCCTATATTTAAAATTGCCCATGCTCCATATGTCCAGCTCTGGGCGGGGGCGAGGGGGTTCATGAGTCCCACATCAGTACTAAAAAGAATGGGTGGTCTCTTTATATGGCTTGAGCAATCCTCACCTCTTCAGCTAGCTTTTGGGATTGAGTTAGGCCCAAGAACCATATCTTTACACCTTCAATAACTCTTATGGCACATAGGAAAGCAATACAAGACGTATCATTCGCACAAGGCCGAATCACATGGACTTTATTACCGTAGCCTTCCTAAATCATCGACAGCTTGTTCTTCGTTCACACCACCTATTACTGATTCACCTGATCAATAATATAGACGATTGGGATATCCTAGTTTATGAAAGCTTCAAAAAATGGTATCTCATTTGTCTGACTTGTTTATTTTACAATATGAGTCCGTCATGGTAATTGATCATCTTCTATTTTTTTCTTTGTTAATTCAGATATTTGAGGTCCTAGTCAGTTCAGTTCTATTTTGAAATTCCCCTTCTTTGTCAATTTCATTCATGATCATTCAAGGTGCACTTGGATATTCTTGATAAAAGATTCAATCTGAATTGTTTCCATTTTTCATAACTTCCATGTTGAAATCCAAACCAATTTGGGGTTCCTATCCGCACTTTTCATAGTGAGATCATGCACCAGCACATCTATCTTCTCCATTTAGCAGTTCATGAACTCTTACGAGATCATTCCATGTATGTCCCCGTACCTCTCAACAAAATGGGATAGCTGAGAGGAAGAATGGCATCTCATTAAAACAGCTCATACCTTACACATAAAATTTCATGTTCCCTTACATTTTTGGGAGCTGCAGTTCTAACATTCTGTCACCTTGCTAATCATGTCTTCCTCAAACATTATTTCGAGATATGCATATGTATTATTATTGTTTTTAGTCAATAGCGCATACCACATGCTGATAGCAACATGTAGAAAATAATGGGAGATGCAATTGGCTAATGTCAGCATTCCTTTTTACCCTTTTTTGCAACTTCATGATATACGTAATCCACAACACATTGATTCCTACGCTGAAAAAAGCATTATGATCTCAAAAACACTCTGAACCTCAATATAGCTTAGTTGGTTCCTGTTTTAGAAAGAGATTCACCAACAAAAAGATCAGGTGCCAGTTCATGATTACAAAGGTACCTGCATCACTTTCTCAACTAAATTAGAAGTAGCAGGTAATTCTACTCCAATCGGTGTTTAACCATAGCAGAAAAGAGAAACATATACAACTGCCAAAGGATTTCAATTTTATCTATGGGGAAAGAATCAAAAACGATGATTCTGTTCATACCAAAAGTACAGGATGTCCGTAAGATATGCAGACATGCAACAGCTAGTCCAATACAAAGGGAAAAGAATTTTCTCTGCACCCTATTATGACAGAAAATAAGTCCAGCCTAGAGAATAAATATATGAGTTCACCGTATCAAAAAAGAAAAAAGAAAGAAGTATACGTATGAGTTCATGTGTTGTATAAGAGCAAGGAATGTAGAAAGAAAAAAATGATGAGAAAACTTTCCAGAAGCCTACTTACATATTCCAAATCTCCACTATGGTGGAGCAGGTAGTCATATCGACCACCTACTGCAAGCAATGTTCCTTCCATTAGTGATCCAGGATGGTCATCTTTTCTTAAATATATCTACATAAATAAAACATTGCAATGAGTAGACGAGATATAAGTAGGTCAGAGATTCTTTTAGGTTTTTTGGAGGGTTTCATACATATAGATAACGCTTCAAGAAAGTTTGGTATTCATAGAATTGCTATAACGTATTTGCACATTGCAGCCATTATGTCAGAAGTACAAGTATCTGGATAATTACAAGAGGCTTTATCAAAGGTAGGAAAATGTTGATTGTGTTAATTAATTAGCATGACAACAACAACATACCCAGTTGGATCCCACAACGTGAGGTCTGGGGAGGGTAAAGTGTACGCAGACCTTACCCCCACCTTGGAAGGTAGGGAGGCTGTTTCCGAAAGACCCTCGGCTCAAAAGAAAACAAGGAAAACAAGGGAAACAAGGGAAAAGAGTCAGATACGGACCAGCAAATCAAAACCATGTGTTAATTAATTAGCATGAATTTACTTTTTCTTTTCCTAGCACAATTTTAGGAATGGAATATTTCCTTTTATTGTTGATTGTCTTTCCTTAATTAGTTAGGATTCACTTGTATAAATAACTCTTCTCATGGGATGTAAAGACATAATGAAATATAAAGAAGCCTTTTTCTTCTTCCTCAAATTCTACATGGTATTAGAGTCATTGTTGCCTTTTGAGGTGAGTTATCACCCTCTGCAGCATTAGGGTTCCAATTATATCAAAGAGGTCGAGTTTTATCTCCCTCCTAGTGGTTGTCCGCGACTCAGACTCTTTCCAGTCAGTTATTTAAAAAGTTAACACCACCACCGGGTTCCTCAACCTCCGGAGACCAAACCAGCAAGTCGAACTGGCAGGTTCCACGTCACGCGCCTCCTGAAGTTTCGGCGCCGGCGACACATCAAACCGATGCGCCGGCAACTCGTCAAACCTACGCGCCAGCGCGTCAAGACTTTTTCGGCCATCTTCCGAAGCAGATCTTGGTTCCTTAGGAGTCTTCCAATTATTCCGAGCCTACTACCAAGTTTCAAATTTTTCCGATCACCGAAACTAGGATTCCAACCAGGCAGACCTGGTTCTCCAACGAGACTGATCTTCAAACAGAGATTCATTACAAGAAGAATACTGGGATAAGTCAGAACAGAAAAGACGACGCTTAACTTGTAAGACATTACATCTCCAATACGCCCCTGGCGTGCGGGCTTGTTTCTTTTTTCATGAGTCAAGCATGTGTAAATTCTTTAATAATGGGTGGCGGTGCGACTCGAACCTAGGACTTCAACCTGCTCTAATACCATATAATTCATGTAGCTCTTTCACTCCTTCCTATTGTTCTAGATGGTTCTTTTATTGTTCACTCCTCTCTTTCACTCCCTTCAGGCTTCACCCATTTGTAACCTCAAATTTCATCAGTTTATCTCAGTGATGCACTGGTGGTCATCTTTATTGGTAACCATTATTTTCTGAGTATGTGTTGATCTCCTATTTTTTTGGGTATCTGTTAATTTTCTGCTTTGGGTTGTTTCTTGCCAGTTCCTTCGGCGTTCTTTTTTTTTTTCAAGTGGTTCTTCGATTAAATGAGGCTTTCGTAGTACCAGTTAACAACTGGAATATCTGGGTTCCGACTTCTCTGTTATCATCTCTCTATGCTTCTCAGGTATTCAATTCTTAATCATTGTTACCTAATGCCATTATATATTCCTCCAATAGTTTCTCGAAAATGTTTTATGACAGGCTTTTTCTATGAGGTACAATGATAAGCTAAGGGATCAGAATAATGGTGAGAAGCTGGTGCACGGAATCGTTTGAAATTCCAACCAAAAAAACAGCAAGTTTTCCCCCAAGGTTCAAGTGCCTAAATTCATTGTAAAAGCATATTCTTTTCCTATTTAAAGGTATTTCTTCGTCTTTCCTTTGTTCATCTCACTATTTTTTCTTCATCAATAGAATTTCGTTAACATGTCTTGTCTAGATCTTCAAGTAAGTAGATGACGAATTGAAACTATAAATTTAAGGGACATTTCTGACTAGACGACGAATTGAAACTATAAATTTAAGGGACATTTCTGGAGTCATTCTCCAGTTTATCTATTATTGCATCCTTTTACAGACATAACTCTACAGGAGCAGTTAAAATTTTATGTAATGAATTTATGAAGAATTCTACTTCATGACATTATTAGCGTCCTACCCTTCTGCCTTACCGGAAGGACTAATAGAGAGCTATCCATGACGATGTCACAATAAAAAATTCTGATGTTATTTAGTTTATGGAGATTATAGGACCAATAGGAAATGAAAAAAGTGGGAAAAGGATATTTATCAGATTTTGTGGCTGAATATCAATTAATGAGTAACTGGTAAGAGTTCTAAAATTCTTGAAACCAAAAGTTAGAGGTTGTTACAATTTCTTGAATTTAGTTGTTATTTGGCTTTGTTATCCATTACACGATAACCACTAAAAGCAAGCTCTGAATATAGTTGTGATACCATCCTAATGGTTTAACTGCAAGCGCCTCTAAAAGGTTGCAAGTCAATTGGACCGAGAAAGGAGAGAGTATGTAAAAAAGCTTATTCTAACTAATTTTTGAACTATTCAATTTTGTTTCTTTCATCTACATTCTCGATTTGGTCAATTAGTTGTATTCAGTTAATTCGTATTTCCTAAAGTTAATGTGTTAAGATCGAGATGCAACACAGATATTTTGCATGCCCACAGGGAGAAAATGTATGAAATCGAGGAGAATCTAGAACACCGTACAAACATTGGTCCTAACCGGGAAAGAAAAAGTAAGAAAAGGGTCTGTCAAAGAAGGAACATAAAACAACTATGCCAACGTGATGCAGACTAGCTAGCTGGACATTAATTACGTATCGACCAATACCGAATATCTATTGTAGGTTTTTATACAACTTTTAAGTTGGTTGCCGTCCCTCTCCTGGCTCCATCCAGATATGGGTGTATGTGCGTGCTTATAGGACAGAGCTTATATGTGCATATGTTTGTGTGTTTATGCTTGACTCATTGGCTGTGCTACATCAATAGATTTCCATTGTTTTAATCTTTGGTGTTACTTTATTCTGCCTCTTTACTTACAGGAAACTAATAGACCTGCTCTAAGGTTGCAATTGTTGCGATCTGTACAAATGTTTCCTATAGTAATAGCGTGATCTGTTATTTACTTTCGAGTATAGAGATCTGTTTTTCTTCGAACATAACATATATGAAAGCCGTATTCAAGCTTTTAAAGTAACTTCCCGTTGGTTCTAACGAAATATGTGTTAAACTTGTGTAACAGGTTCTTATCTTATAATGATATTAGCTGTTCTTTATTAGTTCTTCATTTGTTTCTCTTTTTTTTTTTTTTCTTTCTTTCTGTTTTTGTTTTAATTTCCAAATTTCTTTGTAAGGTCCTATGGAGATGCTTGGAGGCTAAAGGTGTACCTGTGGTGTACATTAGAGCGACAAAGGACATGTATGATGGAGCCAAGACCAGGGTAAGGACGGTAGGAGGAGACTCGGAGCACTTCCCTGTTCTGATAGGGTTGCATCAGGGATCAGCTCTTAGGCCGTTTCTATTCGCCTTGGTGATGGATGAATTGACGCGACAAATACAAGGTGAGGTGCCTCGGTGTATATTGTTCGCGGATGACGTAGTCTTGATTGACGAGACTCGTAGCGGAGTTGACGCTAAGCTGGGGGGTTGGAGACAGACGTTGGAATCTAAAGGATTTAAATTGAGTAGGACCAAGGCAGAATACTTGGAGGGCAGGTTCAATGGCGTACCGCATGAGGTTGACGAGGAAGTGAGGCTTGGTACCCAGGCCATCCAAAAGAAAGGAAGTTTCAAGTATCTTGGGTCTATTATATAGGGAGATAGGGCTATCGACGATGATGTTTCACATCGTATTGGTGCAGGATGGATGAAATGGAGGCTCGACTTAGGGATGCTATGTGACAAGAAAGTGCCACCAAAACTTAAAGGCAAGTTACAAAAGTGGTGGTTAGACCGACTTTATTGTACGGGGCGGGTGTTGGCCGATCGATAACTCTCGCGTTCGAGAAGATGAAAGTCGCGGAAATGCGAATGCTGCGATGGATGTGTGGGCACACTAGGAGGGATAGAATTAGGAATGAAGATATTCGGGACAAGGTGGGAGTGGCATCGGTGGAGAACAAGATGCGGAAAGCGAGGCTAAGATGGTTTGGGCATGTGAAGAGGAGAGACACAGATGCTCCAGTGCGGAGGTGTGAGAGGTTGGCTTTGGACGGTTTCAGGAGAGGTAGAGGGAGGCCGAAGAAGTATTGGGGAGAGGTGATTAGACGGGACATGGTGCAGTTTCAGCTTACCCAGGACATGACCTTAGATAGGAGGTTATGGAGGACTCAGATTAGGATAGAAGGCTAGGTTGCTTATCCTTTCATCCTAGTAGTTGTAGTTTTGCTCATTTGTTTATTGCCATTTGATTTCTACTTATATTTGTTGGGCCTTGTACTTCGATTATCTTATATATCTATGGTAGCTAATGCTCCTTTCTTTCCAGACTGTTCTATCATGACTTTCTCGTTTTTGTTATTCCTCGTTTTCATATTGTTTTTGATATGCTTGTCCTATCCGACTTTTGTCTCGTTTTCTCTCTTGGTAAGCGCTTTCGTAAAACGACCTCACCTACCTTTTAAGGTGGGGGTAAGGTCTGCGTACACTCTACCCTCCTCAGACCCCATATTGTGGGATTCTACTGGGCATGTTGTTGTTGTTGTTCCAAATTTCTTTGTAGGTATTAATATTCAATATTAAACAGCTTGTAGGTACTCTAATCGAGCTTTCAAAGGACAAAGGGATGAATCTCAATCACTAACTTAATTTCAATTTTGCCTATGGAAGCTTAGTCATTGTAGTTGTGGATGCAAGATTATATGAGGTAAACGTTCATTCCTTATATCTGTTTACATAGACCTTTTACGCACTTTACCAAGATGTTGTCGCTTCCAACTATGAATTTAAATCAAAGCTCTAAAATATTTTCATCGCGTTTCTCCCTTGCCACTTCACTTCCCTCCTTTTTTTGGGGGGTGCCATGTTTCAAGAAGGAAGTCTTGAGGCTTGACTCGGATTGGGTAGTAGAAGTCATTTGAGGCGGCATGTGAATCACATTACCCAAAGGAATAACATATTGTGCCCAAAATCACTCTTATGTTTCCCTTTGTTTTGGAATGCGCTTTTCTTTACTTCTAAAAAAGGGGGCTTATCCTATTTCTTGGAGTGTGAATGGTTATCGTCTCTTTCAGCTTTTTACGTGATCAAGACTGCTCTCTTTTCACTTTATTATTTGTCTTCTACGTTATCTGTAAGACAAATAACATATTTCGTTTATGATGTCTTCACTTCATCCTCTCCAGATAAGTCTATAACATATTCTCTCACGTGAAAATTTAGAAAAATTATTCCAAAAGACCCTTAGTTACATTAAAATATGATTGCATGTCGTCTCAATGATGATTAATCTTAGATGTAATACTCTAAATGATTGCTCACAGGTAATAGCTATATGAAATTGAGTTTACACGTTGCTTTATTTGTATTTGTCTTCAAGGTTGTAAAATATAAATTATTAGTTTCACTTTACAAAGTGTCACTCCGTAATGGAAAGCTGATAATGAGTGGAAGAGGTTTTTAGCCAGTGTTGGACCCTGTTCGAAGTATTAGATTGTGTGCTTAACTTGTAATCTTTAGCTATGAATCTTTTTATAGTTATTCCAACTTTCATCAAATGGATATACACATGAGATGCATTTTATAAATATTGTTTTACAGGATCTATGTAGAAAAAATCATTAAACATTTGGTTTAATTGTTGATGAGTTTGATTGACTGATAACTTCCCATAGGCAAAATATGAGATGCTTATGAATGTACAGTCTATGATTCGGTACCTTAAATCTTGAAAAGTTCTCAAAAATGAAATAGTGCAGTTCTGCCGTTATGGAATTTAGATCTATAAATGAGTTATTGTAGTAAAGCTGAAGTCCATAATTCTCTGTTTGTCTGGAAGTCTGAAATTTAACTAATATCTACTCAGCGAAGGAACTATTACAACTGTTGATGTGATTATGACTTTATCTTCGAGTGAATCTGTCATCAAACATTACCATGTTATATACTGGAAAGATTTTGTAACTGTGAGAAATGAAGAATATAATATGCAATTATTTGAATGTGAATATGTTCAAGACATTGAAAGAATCTGATGATCTTTTCTGAAACCTACTATACTTCATACTTGATAAAATTTCATTGGCACCAATATGCTGTCATTTCATTGAGTAGGATGATGAAGAAGCTGACAACGCGAGGACTTGGAGCTCTGGCAAATATCTACAATCTTGACATAGATGATGATGGAACAAATTAGGTACCATTTCCGGTTCATAAATTGTCTATGTCGTGCGAGCTGTCCTTTGCAGATTCCAAACTCAATTCTCCATGTCGCATGTATTAGAATTCACAAGAATGACACAAACATCTAGAGTACAAAAGATAGTTGCAAGGAAGATGCCACAATCCCTCAAGCTTCCCGAGCTTGAGGAACAAAAACCTTTTCACTAACGAGTTTGCCCGGTCTCTACCTTGTAAGATCATGTATGTCTCTTAGGAAGTTCAACATTTGTACATTTTTCTGTGTCTGACAAACAAGTGCTGCCTTTTTGCAGAGAGTTGAAAAACATAAGTTTTAGTGTCATATTTGGAGGATCAATGTTTTGGTAGATGCCTTACTATACTTATCCGGTGTTCCTTGGGCGGGAATAGTCATGTTGGGTTCAAAAGAAGACTCTTGAGTGATTAGTTCAGTGTATATTCTTTTGTCCAAAACTCTTATGCCCCTTTGTTGTTTTAAGTCAACTTTGTAAATTATATTGCAGGTCACAGAGAGAAAGTTCAAGTCTTTCAGTCCTGAAAGAATTCCATCACATGTATTTGAGATTTCAAAAGGAAGATGGCTTGAAACGCGTGGAACTTACTTGCATTAACGTTAGAAGATGCCTCTGCTAGTGGTGCACGACGACTACAAATTAAGAAATTTTGAAGCAAACACAACTTGAGGTTCTACAGCTTCCAAGATGGAGGAGAAAAAAGAAAGAAATAGCCTGTGGTAGTTCAATTCTCGAATTACACCGAATTTTATTGGGCACTACTGGCGTCATTTTGTTTTGGATATATAAGATGTGTTTATAACCTAAGCAAGCATTCTCCAGTGTATACTTAAGTACTTATTCTCCATACTTATCAATATAGCTGCGAATATTTATAATTGCGTATCTTCAGGCATGTACGTCAGAACTACAAGTATTTATACAATTGCAAGAGCCTTTATTAAAGGTACGAAAATATCCTACATATCTCACCTATGATTTAGCTAAGATAAGGCAATAGAATATATTTACAATATTCTTGCGATATTCTGTAACACACGTATTAATAATTTTTTAGTAATTCCTTGGAAAGGAAGTTATAGAGATCTACCATGTATTTTCAAAGATATACAAGGTATCTAATGAAACTGCCTGTATAACTGTTGGATATCGGTAAGCCTCTAGATGTTGCAGTTTGCTTAACCAATTAACAGTATATCTACATGGACATAGCATCAAATGTCCAGATTTGATTGATCCAAACATTTATAAATGTATCTCCAATATTCTTATTTGATAAATCTGATTGAAAAGAATCATTAGAATCATTCATAGATGTATCTCAATTATTCTATTTGATATATCTGGTTGTACAAGAAAGTCATTCGGCTCTTACAGAGCGGTTGAAGGAAGCAATGCCGACAGTAGATAGGCACGTGGCTGCTGTTTTAGACTTACAGCTTAATTAATAAGAAGTCAAACCAAATGGGTCTAACCAGGCCCAGAAGAAAGTAGAGGAAAGGGGTTAATCGGGCCCTGTAATACGAAAAAGGTGGATGAATATTATTATTCATAGCACCTAAAATCAAATGGGTATAATAAAGGGAAAGGGGCGCTGGGCCAAAATAGAAAGGATTCGGAATTCGGACCAAAATCAGATCTGGGGGGAAAAAGGCCCAGTTAATCCCCACACTTATAAATCAGAGCCTCACAATACAGCAACTACAAAGGCTTCGACTCCTAGCAGAGTCTTGAGCAGACTTCAGAAGCTGGAGACAAGGCAGATGACAAAGCTGAACAGAGACTACTCCCTCTATCCATTCCAAGATCAATTGAAAGCGACACAGAATCAGAATTCTTGTCGCATGCATTAAGTGAGCAGCTTGCCCTTCCATGGCATGATTCGGATGACCAGATGACACATAATCCTTCTGGCAGTGAAAGCTTGTGCTGGGGAAAGCATGCAAGGATTTTGGAGTCAATGTGAATGAGTTTGAGCACGAAATCCTGGACATGGTACTAAGAATGGAGCAAAGGCGACAACTCCAAATCCAGATGAAGAAACAGAATTCAATTGAAGGAGGAAAAAACAAAAATCAAAATAGAAGGGAGAAGGAGAAGCTAAGAAGCTGGTGTGTTTGGTGAATTATGAAGGGGGGACAAAGAAGGTCAGGGGAAAGAAATACCAGTTATTCTCTAGATGAAAGTTAAAATCATTAGCTGGAATATTAGGGGCTTGAATGATAGTCGAGAAAAAACTACAGTCAAGTCTCTAATAAAAAAATGGAACCCAGATGTTTTGTGCCTGCAGGAGAACAAGATAGGAGAATGAAAACAAATTTGGGGCAACAGGTGGGCTAGTTAGGCAGAACTCAAGGCCAATGGCAATAGGAGCGGAATTATAATACTATGGGACAAGAAGCATTGGGACTGCATTGAGATAAAGCAGGGGTCTCGCCCAATATCATGTATGTTGGAGAACACCACTCAGAATTTTAGATGGGGTTCACTGGGGTTTATCGACCTCACACAAGTTTGGAAAGAGATGAGTTGCGGCATGAATTGGGGACTATCAGAGGATTATGGGCAGATCGATGGGTGATAGGACATGACTTCAACATATGTAGATTTTGGGTATCTTTTGTTGAGAACCATATTTTGATGTAGGTTCTCTTCTTTTGGTATATGGCTTGTATACGGAGTTTTCCTAATTGTTAATAAAATTATTTAACTTATCAAAAAAAAAAAAAAAAAGTGGCCTTGGGTGATACTACCAATGGAACATGGAGGACTGGGTATAAAAGACTTGGCACTACACAACAAGAACATGCTTATGAAATGGCATTGGAGATGCAACATGGAGAACCCAGGGCGACGGAAATCAATGATTATAGTAATATGGGGAAAAGGGGAAACGGTGCTCCAGAAAGAGCAACACATCTCATGACACAGGTCCTTGGAAACACATTTCTAAAGTCTGGAAAGAATTCTATCTTAACTCCAAACTCAAGCTAGGGAATGGATCACACATTTCATTTTGGAAAGACAATGGTTGGAATCAGTGGTTGAAAGAGGAATTTTTAATATATAAACACTGGCAAGCAACCAAGAATCCAAGGTAGAAGCAAAACTGGAAGAACAACTCTTGGAACCCACAACTCTGAAAAAATATTCAAGACTGGGAGATGAATAAGTTATTGGAACTGCTTTCAGAGTTAGCTGGGGCTGTTATCAATCCACAGGCAGAGGAGAAGTTACTTTGGGGTGATTCAGATAAGGGGAGTTTTCACTGTGAAGAAATGTTATTCTCATCTACGCTCCAACAAGGAGTTGGTAGATAGTTGACCTTGGAGGTTTATCTGGAGAACTAAATTACCTACTAAAGTGATATGCTTTAGCTGGGTAGCATTGTATGAAGCTGTCTCAGTCAAGATACTCTTAGGAGGAGAAATTCAGACAGTCAACAGGTGTTGCATGTATCAAACAGAGTCAGAAAGTGTTACACACCTCCTACTACATTGTTCAGTTGCCGCAGATATGTAGCACATGTTCTTCTTTATTTTTGGTCTAGCCTGGGTAATGCCATGCAGTATCAAGGAAGCATATGGCAGCTGGAGTTCATGGAGAGTTGGTAAATCCATCAAAAAGCTTAGTTATTGGTGTCTGCTTCTATTTTTTGGAGCATCTGGAATGAGAGGAATCGTAGGTGTTTTGATGCGAATCCAACTCCAGTTCATGTTCTGAAAGCCAAGTGCTTGCTTAATTTATTTAGCAGGCACAGCCAGGCTCCTGTACCTAGTTGTGAAGCGTTTTGGAATGTATCAGACTTGGTTATAGACTAGCCTTTGTACATGAGCAGACACATTTTCCTCTCCTGTAATCTTTTGTTGCATCTTCTTGATGCTTTTGAATTAATCTACTCTTACTTCATCATAAAAAAAATAAAAAATAAAAAGTTCAGTTCACTGAGTCAAAACAAAGAACTAGCATACTGCAGCATTAACTATTGCGCTCATATATGCAATTATGGATTTCGCCTTTCCCGGAGTCCCAACTGATCTCACGTTTAACTATAGTCCTACATTATGTTGAAAGATGAAAGTCCAAATATAAGCGTGACTGATACAATGCTACCAAAGATGTTGCTTAAAACCAGTCCCTAGATAAAAATTACTATCACTTCTTCAGTATTCACTTAGAAATTCCTGATATAAATAGCATGGCCCAATGTCCACATCCTCGTTTTTTACCTAGAAAAATACCGGCACAAAATGTAGAATCAAACACGAATCTCCGTACACTGTAGTCAGTCCGGTTAAAAGTATCCATCCTTACTCTGTTTTCCTCTTTTCTAGTTGCGGATTAGGGTTTGAGCATTTAACTTAATAAACTAAAGATGACTGGACAACAGAAAGTTCCCAGAAACAAAGAAGGGACAGGTACCTGGAAAAACAAGTTCCTGTGGTAACTCTCAGTTGGTGGCATAAGGGCATCTATATAGACACGTTGATCAAGTCTCCAAACTCGTAAGTAGTTAAAAAGATCCGACAAATCTTCAAGTGCCTTGCGTGTGGCTTTATCTGCATTAGTTAACCCAAAAATAAGTCTCCTTATGCAACTAATAGAAGTGGTAAACATGGCAATGAACGGTTATGTACCAGGAGGAAGAGCTCCCCTTAATCGGGGAAGAGCCTGGTCTGCAACTCCACAGAACCTCAACCCCACTGTTTGTAATCTATTTACAGCAGTTTCTGCAAGATTAAGCTCCTGAAAACACAAAGATGGGGAACCAATTTTTCTAATCAAAGATCCAAGTAGTATGTATAAATTCCTGGGGAACTTCTCTTTCACCAGAGAATAAAGTTCATGTAACATCAAAAAGGAGCCTACACACTGAAACACAGCTTCTCAAAATTGCTTCAACGTCATACTGAAATAACTAAACTGAAGGGAATTTCTTTCGCAATGACTACAGCACAAACAATACATTTTCCTTTTTAAGGTTCTGAGCTCTGATACATGGGTTGTCCAACATTGTTGGTTTCGGGCCATTTTTGATAACATATCACTATTATTGATGTCGTGGACAAACATCGATAAAAAGAGGTATACAAAAATTAGAGGTCCTATAGAAAAAATATAGTTCTCTACAAATGACAACCAATTATCAATAGTAATACGGACCGCATAGGAGCTCCAAAATTCACCAATATCACCAGACAAACCAGTGTTTTAAAAGGCAGTCTTGGGACTCGCCTCGGGGTGGGGCACCGGCAAAATGCCTCAAGGCTTATGTGTGGGGCTTAGTTATGTGAGGCTTACGCCTTAAGCACCTGACCGTACGCCTTAAACACGCCTGACGCCCACCACTCAGGGCTCGCCTAACAGTTCTTACACTAATTATGTGTCAAATTCCTTAGCTAACACTATTGACCCTCATAAATCTTTAACAAATGAATGATGCTTAATAGCTTTTTCATCTATAAAAATAAGAAGATTGAGAGTAACTCAAATAACAAGTTGTAGTATTGCATATTTACTATATTCACTTAAACATTTCCTTTTTAAATACATAGCGAATTTAACATCTTCAGTTGTCATTGGTCTTCATGTTTTTGTCCTATGTCTCAAAATTATCATATTTTATTATTTTGCTATTTGAAAGTAATTTTATTTTTATTCATTAAGATGTGATGTTTTAATTATAATAAAGATAAAATTTATTGATTTTTTTTAGAGAGGTAAATTGCATTGTGTGATAGTAATATATTGTAAGAAATTGCAATTCTTTTATTGTTTGAATGTTAAGATGTTAGAATTGATTTGCATCTCATAATAGCTTTTCTATCATTGTATTATTTATACTTGTAAAATCATGTTACAAGTTTGTTTTCTATGAGTTTCTTCAATCATGTTTTAAATTTTTTAAACTTTAATGTCTTTCTTATAATTTTTTTATTATTAGTACTACTCCCTCAGTCCCAAAAAGATTGTCTTAGTTTGACTTGACACAGAGTTTAAGAAATAAAGGAAGACTTTTGAAATGTGTGGTCCAAAACAAGCCTTAGATATTTGTGTGACTATAAATCATCTCATAAACTTAAATTGTTTCTAAATATAGAAAGGTGCCAATCTTTTTGGGACAGACTAAAAAAGAAAGGAAGACAATCTTTTTGGGACGAAGGGAGTATTTTACTACATTATAAATTAAAAATTTAAAGATCCATGGGACTTACGCCCCGCCTCACACCCCCGCCTTTTAAAACACTGAGACAAACCTCTCAATACAAAATTAATTATTTTTTATCCCCTCAAGCTCTCCTAAAGTCCTATAGAACATGGTGTCAGGTATTATACTAGTATAAGCGTTTCAAGGGTATCATGTTGCTCTTTAAGGAAAACTTTGCAAAAGAAACCTAATATTTAGGTAATTCAATAAATAAGTCATCTATATTTAGAGTCAGTAAAAGAAGCCACGAGTCACCTTTCTGCGGGTTTACCTTTACACTACATAGAAATCTCTGGATAGCAGCTAAAACCCTTACCATATCTTTGAAGATTCAACAGCTTAATAATGTAGAACATCATTATCGTGTGTGTGGGGGCTTTTTTTTTTTTTTTTGTGTGTGTGTGTGTGTGTGTGGGGGGGGGGGGATAGTTTAGAAAATAATATAAGATAATCTAAGGATGCAGTGTAATTTTTTTGGAAAATATTTACTTAAATAACACTTTACTTGATGAATAATACCTTATGAATTGATCGATCTCTCTCTGTATATCTGTCTTATTCTTCGATATCATTTCTCCATTTCTCTATTCTTCTCCTTTTTTTTATGACAAGGGAACCCGCAGCCGCTACCCTTTGGGTGCGCACAAGGTAAACCCCGCTCCTGCGTAATAGCCCGCAAACCACATAGGAGAGATAACCCGCACTAGGCAAGCCATGTGCGACGAGTTCGACCCAGAAGGCAAATATCCTACTTTCGTAGGCACGAAGTTTCGAACCTGAGACCTCCATTATGAAAGCCCCATGCTCAACCAACTGAGCCACCCTTGCAGTCATTTCTCTATTCTTCTCCTGTTGCACCCTTTCCTCTTTTTGGGGCTGCATTACTTATGTTTGTTGCGTCTTGAGGGTTCATTATATCTACTTAATATTTGCAGGCTGATTCTTTCTTAGGACCAAGCACCTAAAAATATGTTGAGAGTAGGTGGGCAAAAGACAGACCCAAGGTCTTTATCTACTATAAACCATGTTACATTATATATTTCCACTTTGTTTGAGACTTTGAGTTGCCACTAGCCACAAAGGTAAGAGCTTTATATATTTAATAAGATCTTTAACAGATTTTTAGGATTAGACCATAGTGGTGGAAACCTGCGAATTCATATGGATCAAACAATTGTTCATAGAACTGAAACTTAGAGAGATCAGATGGAACTTGTGTGTAATAATCAAATTGCACTTCATATTACACCAAATCTGGCATCACATGAAGGTCCACGCTCAAAAAAATTGATTATTATTGAGAACTTGATTGCCATTTTTCTCATAAAAAAAAATGTCGTGAAACATTATCAAAAAATTCATAAAGTCATATAATCATCTCATACATATACTCACCAAGTCACTTATTAGTCCTTCAACTATCTATATATGCAGCAAGTTCGGTAAATACAATTCATATGCATGTGTGTCACTATTTTTAGCTCGTTGAATACAGCAGTGTAGGGCGCATGCAGCCCAGAACGTCTAACGACATAGCATACTATGGGTACATTACAATATAAACCCCCAAATAGCTTGAAGGAATAATCAAACTAATTCACTAATTCTTTCTCCATGTATCTCACTTCTCACAAAAAGTAATGCCTAAAGCAACAAGAGTTCCAGCATCTTATAAAAATGCAATGTTCTATGACAAAATTAATCACTTGCAAGTTCACATTAAGAAACTTAACTCAGACCTGTCGAAGTTGTCGCCTGATGACCACCCATTTCGTCTTTCTTTCAGAAGATTGAGGGCGCAAAGAACCCAAAAGGGAAAGAAGCTTCAAATATGGGAAAAAGAGATCAACGCATGCTCCACCGTGAGTTTAGAGACACAATAAGCTAGGTCACTTGACATGGCACTTCGATTCAATACCTCTGCTACTTTTTGTCTGTGTTCTGGTCTGATTCCCGCCCAAGCCCAAATTGCATCCAAAAGATCAGCATGATTCAAACGAGTATCACATGATTCAGGATGAAAGTAATGAAGGATAATGTCCATCGTGGCCTGTGATTAAAAGGAAACTAAGTAAAATGCAGGATGTACTTGAACTCCAAAGCTTAGCTAGAATGAAGTGCAAGACAAGGGAAGATCAGGGAAAGTAAACGATCTGGATGATAAAGCATTAATCCATCAAGTGACTCAACATAGCAATATCAACCATGAAAATGTAGGAAAGATCTTTACGGAGTATCTCTGATTAGGATTGGGATTTTTGTCATCAGAGAAAACGAATCTTCTGAAGCTTCGGAAATGAGTAGGGAAAAATTGGTCATGTTTCACAAAATTGAGACTAACAGCACAGATGCTAATATGAGTGTCTTACCTTAATTATCTCTGCTTCAGTTAGAGCTGTTTTCCCTCCAATAATATCAAAATCCCCCTACAGGTAAGATAATAACAATTATAAAATTTATGAACTAAAATACCAGCATTTCTCTATTCAGTTAAAGGAAACTACTGAATGAAGTTAGAACCTGCAGATATCGGTTGGGGGGCGAATGACCGATCGCTCGCCTGTATACGTATGCTATTTCGTAGCGTTTAAAGAATGATCTCTGAGGATAATATTTAAAATATGTAAGTAGATGCTTAACTTTAACCACAAAATATATTCTAAATTTCCATTATTCTTTTCAAATCTGAATTTCCAATATGGCCTCGTTGATAGAAACTAAAAAGAAGTTTCATATCAGAAAGATGCACTCCCTCCATCAGAAACTGAGATTGTTTTACTTGGCACAGGTATGACGATAAGAGTTGAAGATGTGTACCTCTTAAAGTTAACCAAGGGAACATGTGGGGCATATTAATAACTTTCACTTGTTTATAGAATAACTAGAGAAATAATTGTGTACGTGTAAAAGCAGGTGTGATGCAGCTTTATTGGACAAGATAACATAGCCAAAAACTATTCTTTTATCAGGATGTAGATATTAGTGAGACGACTCATAAGGGCATCCAATGAAACTAGACTAGTTTCATTGGCAGCGAACATGGTTGAGAGCTCAAAAAAGAAACTTGTCTTTGATTTGTAAAGAATTACTTAAAACAAGGTCTGCAAAGACTTTTATTGAACACTTTACAAGCCTGTTTTGTCAAAAACTGTGAGTTGTAGCTTTTTGCATTTTATCTTCTTCTTTGTCATCAAATATTTTATTTTAATGTTTTTCCATTAAAATTCATTCATTCAAATTTATATACTTTTATATTTTCCTTGTATATACATACAAGATGATTGCCATTGTTGAATTGTGTGACCATCTCAACTAAAAACTTAAGCTGTTAGAGAGAGAGAGACTTTTTAATTACTTAATTATGTCTTCAACTGCCATTCATTCTGATTTTTATATTTTTTCTTGCTCTTTGAGATTCAATTTTTAGTTTCTCATTGAGTAATTTGTTTTCACTATATCTCAATAAACCTTCCTGGATTTCTCATTTGTGTTAAATCTTAGTATCTGAGTTTAAGATTCGAGAGGGCATTTCAGTGGTTTCATAGCCGCATATGATTACACACAGGATAGAAACAGCAAAAAATCAGAAAGCAATATCATAAATAATTGTATTTAATGGTGTATATAACCTGTCATGAAGTGAAAAACATAAGTCAGATGATAAGCAATTCAAAGAAGAGCAGGGGAAGACAAAAACCACCATATAAATTTTAATGATTAACTCAAACTGTCATTCTTCACTGAACAGTCCTAAAAAGGTGACCACAAATTAGAAAAATTATAAGCCAAGAGTGTATACAAATCAAGATATAAGAAAACAGATCTTTAAGAGTGCAGCACAACAACTACTACAACAACAAATATGCCTCAATCACTAGTTAGAGACAACTATATGAATCCTCTATATCCATTCCACTAAAATCTATACCAGCTTAGTTCCAGTGCTCAATATTTGTCCTTTAAGATAAATTAAGTGTTCCCTTTTCAAAATCCGCGATTTATCCATACTCTCAAATACTCGTACCTAATCAAAATAAGAAGACTGCTGGAAAATATCGAACCTAACTTGACTGCACCAACAATGACTAAACTTTGATCCCAACTAGTTAATTTTGCTTATATTGCTACTTTGCTTCCAAATGTATTGTGACTTTCGAGGAAAAGAGAGAAAAAAAAATGCTTCCACAATTTCTAAGAGAACCCGAACATAAGCAAGAGAAGTAATAGCTACGGAATACAATTCTTTAAATAATGAAATCAGTCAATGAGCTGATGAGGTACCCGATTGGCAATGATCCATTTCACTAAAGGCAGTCGAAGTTCATGGCAAAGCTCAACCATGTCTCCTCCATGAGTCAAAAGCTTAACAGCGTTCCTTTCTCGACTGAACCAGCAGAAAGAAATTGAGAATGTCAACCTAAGGATTTCAATACATAGAGAAGGGTAAAATTATATGACGTTAATGAGCAGAAAAACCAGTGAAATGGACACCTATTTGGATGTGGACATTCACCCAGCATTCGCACAGGTATAATCTCCAAATGCTTTGCACAATGTCGTCTGAAGATTTCTGTGGCAATCTCGACGACATGATCACGACTCTCAGTCTGTAGATCAGTGAACAGAATACATGAGGTATCCCTTCCAGCCACCTTCGAACTCTCAAGATTTGTGTTATGGCCTTTTGTGTTTAAAGTGTCTTCATTAAAAATGGCATTTACAATTTTATCATAAATACCCGTGTCATCTGAAGCGTGAATTGTCCTAAGAATATCTGCAAGTAGAGGAAAAGAGAAACTTACGCAAAGAAGATAGCAACACTACTAAACAAAATAGAGTTTAACCTAGTTCGTGGTCTATACAAAAACAATTTCTTTGTTTTGATAACCATGGTGTCCAAGTCAGCTTGCCGGCACCTCGACTAATTCCATGGGATACCTTGCCACCTCCCACCAAAGAACAGGTACCAGGTAACTTTGTCCACCGAGGCTAGACCAGATGGGAAGAAATCATCTAATGTTTTTGTCTCTGCTGGGATTTGAACCTGAGACCTCATGGTTCTCAACCCACTTCATTGACGACTAGGCCACACCCTTAGGTGCTATACAGAAACAATTATGGATCACACTTAAAAGAAAAGAGTGAAAGCTGGAAATACGGGAAAACTAGCTTCGCAATAAAAATAGCCAGAATAGCCTAATAGACTCTTATACTTGCACAGATCGGACCAGTGTACAAGCTTATGCAGCGTCAACAAGGTTGTGGTGCACAAAAGGCTAGATATACACGCGCAAAAAGAGTGTGAATTGGTTATTTTGTTTTTTAGGAAAAAGATTAAAATAAAATAAAAAAGATAAAATTAAAAGAAAAGTCAAAAACAATAAAAACCCAATTCGTCTTCAAACCCACACTCATGGACCCGATCAGTCTTCAAAGCAACACTCATGTTGTCCATTCCCCAACGTTGCCTCCTTCCACCACCACCTTTGCCGTCATCACCTCCTTTTCCTCTTCCACCACCACCACTTCAAACATCTACCTCCTTATACAAACATCTGCCTCCTTATACCTCCAACTGCCATCCCATCTTTCCACCAATCAGACCCAAAAATCACACAAAAAAAAATGAAGTTTTAAAGCATACCCACTACTTAGAAATTATCCGTGGGTCTTGGTAAGTTATCTTTTCACTTCCCTATCTTCGAGATTTCTTGATTAGTTTCTCTCTGCGGAACAATGGGGAGCTT
Source organism: Lycium ferocissimum (assembly GCF_029784015.1). NCBI lineage: Eukaryota > Viridiplantae > Streptophyta > Magnoliopsida > Solanales > Solanaceae > Lycium > Lycium ferocissimum. Next base: position 69,418,410 of record NC_081348.1, on the reverse strand, counting down.
GCAAAATGAGGATTTGAGTTTGTTTCTAATTACAATGGTGTTGCTGGATTCTGTTGAATGATAATGATTGGGTTTTCATCCAAGCTGTGGAAGTGGTGATTCGGTAACTGAATTTGAGCGGAGAGTTCAAAATGGAGTTATATTTGCTCTGAAAAATGGAGGAGCAAAGGAGAGGGAGAAGAGAGGTTGTGGCTAGTGCTGGCGCTTACATGGTCGGATGATGTTTCTTGGTTTCTAATCAAAGATCTGTTGGAAAGATAAGTGTGCATTGTGAGTGAGATAGTCAATTTTGTTAGTGTATATGCTAAAATATTAATGTATATAGTGTCCCATATGGAAAAGGATTATGTATCCCACATGGAAAAAGATTATTATGTCCTGTTTAGAATATACTATAAATAGCGCTCAGTGTAATAATGCAGATATACATTTTAATAATATTTTTCCCATGCCTTTACTTCTCAGATGGTATCAGAGCCGAAGTGAGAAACATTCGGGACCAAAAAAAAATCAGTTGTCGTGCATCCTTACGGTGACTTAGATCTGATTTGCGTCGTTCCACTTTCCTCGTGTTGTGCAAAAAACAACACCACCACAGGGTCCCCAGCCTCTAGAAATCAAACCCCAGCAAGCCGCTCCGGCAGAACCCAACCCACGTGCCTCCCAAAGCTCCAACGCCGATACGCGTCTGACATGCACCTAAGACGTCAGACCTGGTCCAATCACTTTTTTGAGTTGTTCTTTTCTAGTGCCATCACCTAGTCATTCCAAGTCAACCCTTCCACTTTTTAACAGATCTCAATCGCCAAATACTAATCTGGCCAAACAGTTTGTCTTTATGGCAAAATATGCATTTTCCGGCGATTTTTCCCACTGTTTCATACTCTTTTTTGTTGTGGACATCGGATGAAGTTGTTCCAACTCTCTTTATTTTCACATCTACTTTTGCACTTTTTGGCAGTCTTTTCCATTATATTTTGTGATTGTGTCTTTTAGGGTTGATATTTTTGGCTCAGGAATTGGAAATTCAAGTCCTATGATTACGTTGGAACCCTTAATTGAGAGTTCAAACAATTTAGCTTGGGCTTCCTCGGTTGAGTTGTGGCGCGAGGGTCAAGGTGTTCATGATCACTTAATTAAAAAGGCTAGTGAGGGAGATGAGAAAGCACGAGCACAGTGAGAGAAGGTTAACACTAAACTATGTAGTCTCAACGACGATCTATTCATTCCAAATTGATGCCTTTGTTTCTTCCATTCAGATATATTATTCAATTTGGGAAAAAGGCTCTATCTGTACACACTGATGACATATCTCGTTTTTATGATGTGATATCTCAGATGACAAACTTAAAGGAATAGGAATTGAATATGGCTACATACTTGGGACAAGTACAGGCAGTCATGAAGGAATTTGAGAAAAGTGATACCAGTTACTGCTAGTGATGAAAAACAATAGGAGCACCAACAGACGATGCTTCCAGTACTTACACTTGTTGGACTTCCTAGTGACCTAGATTTGGTGTGTGACCAGATTTTGGCCAGTCCGACTATCCCTACAGTTGATGAACTATTCTCTCGATTACTTGGCCTTGTCGCATCATACAGTCACACAGTGGTCTCATCACCAACTGTTGACTCCTCTGTTCTCGCATCTCAAACAACAGAAGATGGAACATCCCGGCCTACGGAGAATCGGCAAAGAGGAGGTCGTTTTGGAAGATCTCAGCCTAAGTGTAGCTATTATAATAGGTTTGGACACATTTGTGAAGTATGTTATTCTCTGTATGGCCAACCAACCAAGAATGCTCATGTTCGTTCGGTATCGAGCAAGTAGATATCTCCACAAGTAGCCTCGGTTGCTCAACCTAATACCTGTGTTGCTGGTAATTCTTTTGCTTGTGTTCCACAGTTTAATACCGTTGGACCGTGGGTCGTGGACTCAGGCGCTTCGAATCATATTTCTGATAACAAATTACTATTGTCAAATATTGTTTATTCACAGTCTCTTCTCGTTGTTACTTTAGCCAATGATCCAAACAAAAGCAAAAGGAGTTAGACAAGCTAATCCCCTATGCTCTCTCACTAAAGGCAGCCTGGTGTTTAAAGTCCTTAGCAAAGCCCATGGAAAGGCCACGCCCCAAAGGGTGTGATGTAGACAGCGTACCCTAATGCATGCATTAGTGGCTGCTTCCACGGCTCAAACCCCTTATCTATAGATCACACGGAGACAACTTTACCGTTGCCCCAAGGCTTCCTTTCATCCTCTGTCACTCTAAACTCTATTCTTTATGTCCTAAGTTGTCCTTTTAATATCGCATCTGTCAGTCGTTTGATTCGTGCCCTGAGTTGAGCTACAATATTTCTTAATAATTCTTTGTTATGCAGGACCGCAATACGGGACATACGATTGGCGAGGCATGAATCAAAACGCCTTTACTATACCTCTCCTAATTCCTCCACAAAGATGTCTAGTTACAATTCCTCCAGACTTAATTCACAAACGTTTGGGATATCCGAGTTTATTCAAGCTACAGAAGATGATGTCTAGTTTTGTCTAGTCAATCCACATTAAATTGTGAGTCGTGTCAACTTGGGAAATACACCCGCACTACCTTTCCATCTAGTGCTAAGGGTCGTGTTGGTTCTGTTTTTTCATTATTTCATTTTGATATTTGTGGTCCTCTTAGAGTCGGTTCAACCTTAGGATTTCATTATTTTATTCGTTGCATTAATAATTATTCAAGATGTACTTGGATTTTCTTAATGAAAGATCGTTCTCAGTTGTTCGCTATATTCAAGAGTTTTTGTGCTGAAATACAAAAATCAATTTGGTGTTCCTATTTCCCAAGTCCATATAAGGAGTCCAAATTAACCCCATCCCACCGATTTAGGATTTGACACCTCGCCTCACGCCCAAGCAAGACATCTGGAGTGTGGACAATTTAATATGGGGACCCAACATCAAGAATCATGAATTGGGATGGGTCTGATTCTAATACCATGTAAAGAAATGAATCTTGGGCCTTTTAGGGATGAGTTAGGCCCAAGATCCATTTCTTTACAGATCATAACTTAGCCCATGGGAAAGATAAAATAGCCTTTTTTGCTCTTAAATGTATATTTCTTGGTTATTCTAGGGTTCAAAGGGGGTATTGTTACTACTCACCTAATCTTCGTCGGTACCGTATGTCAGCAGATATCATATTTTTTTGAGTCTCGACCTGACTTTACATCTTCTTCTGATCATCCTGATATCTCTAAGGTCTCACCTATATCAACTTATGAGGAATCTATGATTACTTCTACATCTCCATCCACAATGCCACCACTCCTGACTTATCATTGTCGTCTGTGTGACACAACATCAGACTAGATGATTCACATCCTATGTCGGCCCCTACATCTATTGCGGACTTATTTCCCTCCCAGTCCACCGATCACACTTCGAAAAGGTAGATAATTCACTCCTAATACCAGCCCCCATTATACCTTTTTAAGTTATCATCGTTTGTCATCACACCATTATGCCCTTATATCATATTTGTCATCTGTTTCCATCCATAAGTCTGCAGGTCAAGCACTTTCTCATCCAAGATGGCGACATGTTATGATTGACGAGATGTCTACTTTACACGCGAGTGGCACTTGGGAGCTTGTTCCTGTTCCTTCAAGTAAATCTATTATTAGTTGTCGTTGGGTTTATGCAGTCAAAGTACGTATTGACGGTCAAGTTGATCTGCTTAAGGCTTGCCTTGCTGCTAAAAGGTACACTAACATATTTGGGCTTGATTATAATGATTCTTTTAGCATATGTTCGTCTTTTTCTATCCACGGTTGTTGTCTGCCATTGGCCTCTTTATCAGTTGGACATTAACAATGATTTACTCTATGGTGACCTTACAGATGAAGTTTATATGGAGCAACCACCTAGTATTGTTGCTCAAGGGAATCTACTACCCCTGTGTGACAATTGCGATGATCACTCTATGATCTAAAAACAGCCCTCAAGCCCGGTTTGGGATGTTCAAGACAAGACTTTTCAGTTTGGCATGACTTGTTGTGAAGCTAATCATTCTTTGTTTTATCAAAGATTCTGCTCCAAATATGTGTAGTTTATTCTATGTTGACGATGTTGTTATAACCAGCAATGAGGATGGTATCACAAATTTAAAGCAATATCTTTTTCAGCACTTCTAGACTAAAGACCTCGACAGACTGTAGACTGAAGTATTTTCTAGGTATTGAAGTCAGTCAGTCCAAATCAGGCCTTGTTATTTCGCAATGAAAGTATGCATTAGACATTCAAGAGACAGAATGACGAGACGGCACAAATTCACACTCTTACGGATCCGAATGTTAAACTCCCGCCAAAGACAGAGAGCCACCAAAGGATCCCAGAAGATATAGGCAAAGTAGTCGGGTAAGTTGAATTATCTCACAAGACTAGACCGAAATTTCTTTTCTATGAATGTTGTAAGTCAATTTATGAATTCTCCCCGTGATAGTCATTGGAACGCAGCGTCCGCACTCTCCGAGATACAAAGTCAGCTCTAGGCAAAGGAGTACTCTTCGAGGATCGAGGCCACGAAAGAGATCATAGGATATACAAACGATGATTCAGCAAGATCACCTTTTGATAGACATTCCATATCTAGATATTGTATTTTAGTAGGAGGTCATTTGGTGTCCTGGAAGAGTAAGAAACTGAATGTGGTTGCTCGATCTAGTGCAATAGCAAAATATCAAGCAATGGTTGTAGCAACTTGTGAGCTAGGCAGGATCAAACAGTTGCTCAGAGAATTGAAATTTGGAAAATGGTCGGAAGAAACTTGATTTATCTTATTATATGTTGCTATTACTGTCTATTATTATTGTTGTCATGGCACTTTCTCTTGAGCCGAGGGTCTATCGAAAACAACCTCCCTACCTCCCAAGGTAGGGGTAAAGTCTACACTCTACCCTCCCCAGACCCCACCTGGTGGGATTATACTGGGTAGGTGGTTGTGGTTGTTGTTGTTGGTGGTCGGAAGAAACTTGTGTATAATAATCAAGCAACCCTTCATATTGCATCAAATCCGGTATTTCATGAGAGGACTAAGCACAGAGACTGATAATTACTAGTCTCCTTTGAAATAGGCAATGTTTTCTCCAAGTTCGACCAGTGAATCGAATGGGATTCAAGTTTTTCCTTTCATGAAGTAAAATAGTGGTTCTTATCTTTAAATTTCTCGAGGTATTTTATTGCATATTTGTGAAACTAATTATCAGCTGGGAAATAATTTTCACCAAGTCCCTCACTGGTCGTCGTATTAGTTACATCTATAACAAGCTTGGTACATATGACTTATATGCACCGGCTTGAGGGGGAATGTTAGAATATTAATGTATATAATATGCCATATGGTAAAGGATTATGCATATAGTTTCCCACAAGGATTATTATATATATTGTAGAATATAACTATAATAACTAGCGCTCAGTATATAACGTAGATACACATGTTAATAATATTTTTCCCGTGTCCTTACTTCTTACAGTGTATATGGTGTGTGCTAATCCTTGTGCAGATGGGAGTGGAGTGAAAAGGAGAAAGAAAATTGAAAATTTTCAAATCAAGTGAAAAAATGACGATGCGTCAGAGAAATTCTGAAGTGAACAATGATGTGTCATCTACATCAGCACATTCGAGAAACACGCGATGTTCGAGGGGTTTTAGAGAGTGTCTGAATGAAACCTCGTGGAGTAGGGGGCTGGAATGACAAACTGAACAAGTAGAGGTGTCTATTAGGCTATTCAAAATATATAAAGCGTAACCTGTCTATATAAAGCGTAACCTGTCATGCATTATGCTAATAGCTTTACAGGCTAAATCTCAAATAGATAGAATAGCAGAGCACACATAGAGATAGATAATAACACTCGTCCTCTTCACACCCACTTTACGGACAATCTCCAATCATTTCTTTTATTACCACTCCTTAGATCAGTGTACTTACAAAAAGCAAGCGGGGGATATATCCTACAAAAGAGCATTTTTAAGTTTGCTTATTTGATGCCGATTAAATATGAAACAACAGCACCATAGCATAATTCTGCCGTTGCTTAGTTTTATCTCATTTCATATGTCAACAGTGAACTCTATCTACTTAGCAAGAAGTCACAGGGAAGGAAATAAGAGTCATAAAAAGATATCTCAGCTACTTACTATCCAACATCTCATACTCCATTCGAGGAGGAAAGGCATTTTGAAGAAGTTCGACGGCTGATGGACGGTCTGATGGACTTGGGGTCATTAAGCGCCTTAACAAGGATGCCTGCTCCGGAAATTCAGCAGCCCAAGCAGGAGGAACCTCTCCTTTTTGTTTTAAATCAGAAAGAACGATATGTCTCTCCATTGCAGTGTCAAAAGGATGCCACAACTCAAGGAAAACAACTCCTAAGCTGTACATATCAGCCTGAGGACTATGGAGTCAGAAGCAAACTAGTATCCAAGCAAAACTTGCTGAAAGTAAAAAAATTCTGACCTTCTCATTAATCTTTGGCCACCTTTGCTCTATTTCAGGTGCAGTATAGAAATATGTACCGACTTGGCCAGTGCCATCAACAGAAACTCCTATCATCTCCGACGCATCCACATCCTGGTCCAGCTGCTCTAGTTTCAAGAATTTGGCTGAAATTTCCAAGAGTATACCATATGTTTCAATTCAGATTCCTGCAACCAAGCAAAACAGAGGGACTACCAAGAATACAAGATGTTTGTAGGACACTAGAGAAAATCTCAGTAGAAATTGTAGATTGGTGAACAGGGTAAAAGTTGTTAGCTTATTCAGAGTATACTCCAGAATATAAATTAATACAGTAGAGACATGGTCATTTGTCTTATACACTGAACATAAAAGACACCCTCTATACATGGCAAAAGATACCAGGACACTGTATGAAATATATATATATATATATATATATATATATATATATATATATATATATATATATATATATATATATATATATGTTCCATGTTCAAACATGGATTTCGAATTAGGTGAAAAGTTAGTGGTATCTCCCAGTGATCAAAAAGTAGCTTTACATCCAATTACAATCTCATGTGAGAGTCTGTATTAAGTGCAAAAATCTCATGCCTTATATTCTAAACAAATTTCAGGCTTTCCTATTGGGATTCTGAGAATAAGTAACTAGAATCAAAGCTTGGACACTTTCACATTACTCACATGTTTGCATATAAGGTTCTGTCAGGCCTTAGCTTCTTCAGCTTGGACAGTAAGAGTTGCACAAGGGAAAAGCTCTTTTCAAAGTAAATCTTATAACATATGATTGTAATAGTACTTTCTCAAAAATGATATGATTGTAAGAGTATTATCTGGCACCAATAAGAAGTAATAACACATTATATTTCTTGCTCAGCGATCAAAAATATCCCACTTAATCCTTGTATCAATCTCTAATTCTAATGAAAAGCTTTAGGTAATTCCTTTCGCTTCTTGATTAAAGAACACAGATGCATGAACATCGCAGTATGCATCATCAAAGCAAAAGATAAATACTTCAGTGAGCACAAAAGAAAAACACTTTTACAAGTTAAGAATATGAAGCAAATGCTTACCAAGACCAAAATCCCCGATTTTAATGTCGTTGCGAGCGTCAAAAAATATATTATTAGGTGTCAAATCGCGATGAATAATGCCTTGTCCATGGATATGTGCCAAGCCTTCTACAATTTGTCGGAACAAATGCCATGCAAGTTCCTTGTCTAAATGACTATATGATTCAAACATTTGACGGAGCGTCCTTCAAAAACATAAATCAAGTCAGTTACATGACTTCTGGTTGGGACGAAAAGAATGAGAGCAGGACGAGAGACTGAAAAATGTAGAGTAATGGTTATTAAATTTGTTTGGTAAGGAGAAAACAAGGGAGAAAGAGAACTCATGGAAATCTATGATTCAAATGTCTAATTGGACTACAACAACAACATATCTAGTGTAATCCCACAAGTGGGGTCTAGGGAGGTGTTTAGACAACCCTGTGTATAGGGTTAGTAACCTTGGATGGCAGTGGAGAATGGGAGCAGAGTTTGCGGCATCTGTTAATTCTCTGCCTCTAAAGGTGTAACTTGTTTTTTTCTTTCCCAGATTTGTTTGTAGCATTTGTCCATTCTCTGGCTTTAAGCTGTAACTTATTTCTATTTTCCCGGGTTTGTTGTGATACTACAAGCATGACACTTGTGAGGCTAACTTTATCTTGTTTAGCCAAATATAATCTCTAGAGGTTGCACATACTATAGGCAAAAAAATGTAGAGCTTAACTAGGATGAGGAAGTGACTTGCTCTGTTCAAGAAACATTAAGAACCCCAGAGCAAGGATATGAAAACGCAGGAGACAGTTAAATCCTGCAAATGGAGGACAAGCAACACCATCCAATTTAAAGAAAATGAGAGACAGAGGAGGGCAATGAGAACTGGAAGATTAGATGAAAGTTCAAAAGAAAAACAAATGAGTTAAAGGACTAAGGAAGATTACAAAGTAAAAACAGAACGCGTCGACTCTCCCCAGTTCTTTCTCCCTTTAATTCTGTGTAGGCTCTCATCCCTTTAACTTTTTGATGGTTTTTGAGATAAGTAGCCCTTTCCTTTAAAAAGAGAGGAAGCGGGGAGGGATGCAGAAAATCCAACAGATTCGAAATGAAAGCGAGAACCTTGGGCAATATTCCATTTGGATATATAGGTAAGTCGACTCGAGCTTATTCTCCTGTCCAAGGTGGTCCGACATACTCCCATCCATATAGGTGAAACTAGAGCTCACAACTGTTCTGGAACCGCAGCTGGAATCATCGCAGGAGACAGTGATGCCTGTTTCAAACCATGCCTGAAATATTTGAGTACTATATCATTTAAACACCATAAAACAGAGGGGAACCGTTGAACTTCAACAATGAATTTGAAATGCTCGCATAAGATGAATTCTTTTATATCACATACTTGGTAATAACGAACAACGTGCTGATGCTGCAACCTGGAAAGTGTGGCAACTTCCCTGTATAAATGGAAGAAGAAAATTCTTGAGATAACACAACGTCAAGTATTTAGAGAAAAATAATGATTTTGATTTATGTATTCAGTAAAGGAACTCCGCAACAAGCAGTTTCTACTAACATAAAGAGCATGTGATGGACAATGATGAGGCCAACACGAAACATCAATAAACGATTATGTGAACATGCAGAGGGAAGAAGATATGAAATAAGACTAAGGCAAGAGGAAAGAAAGAAATATAGGCTTAATACATAGGCAAGAGGAAAGAAAGAAATATAGGCTTAATAAATTAACAACCCCTTAAACTTGCCAGCAAATTTCATTTAGACACTCAAATTACAACGTTTGCCGGCTGAGCACATAAATTGTTCTTATTAGACACTTTCGGTTCAAATTTCGAAAAACTTTTACACGTGTTCTCAAATGCCCATTACGTAGATAAGTTAACCACTTAAAATATGTCACCTTTTTTAATTATACGCATTCGCCTTTATAAGCCGTAAAACACCAGGCGTTTTCTAATTGAGGCTGATATGTATATTTAAAGGAGATGACATATTTTATCTGGTTATCTTAACTACCTAACATGCGCTTGAGAACACGCGCAAAAAGATTCCTAAATTTGAATCGAAAGTGTCTAATAGGAACACTTTATCATGCGTTCAGGTGCTCAATTGGAACAAGCCGTAAATCGAGTATCTAAATGAAATTTGTTGGCAACTCTAAAGAGTTGTCAATGTATTAAGAAGAAAATTTTGTTCGAACACTGAGCTAATGTTGCCTGATCACGCTAGAGCTTCTAGTGTCCCTCTGGGGCAACCTACTAGGGTTGATGACAACTTTGATGAGGAGATGTTGCCAGAGGAAGTTGGTGAGGTCAGGTTTGATGATGAAGGTGCTAGGAGACCTCACAGAGTCAGCAACTTTGATGATGTAGAAACTTCAGAGTGTTCAAGATAAGATCACACAGTTTAATAACCTCTCACAAAGAGGCTTACAGAATACTGCAGGTACTAAGACTAGTTCTCTTCACCTAGGGTCACAAGGAGCAAGAGTAACAAATCAAAGGATCCCACCCCTGATGTTTCCCATGATTAGTACACTATCTTGGAACTTTAGAGGCATGAAAGACCAAAAAGCCTTTAAGAAACTTAAATGCATCAAAATACAAACAAATTAACATTCATTGTGTTACAATAACCAACAGTGTTATCAAAAGCGAAAAGCGCAAAAAAGCTCTAAGGTCAACTGGGGCTTTAAGCGCAAAGCGAAAATAAAGTGCGGGCTTTAACGAAAAAAAGGCGCAATGGTGCAAAAACACAAATATATATATATATATGTTTAGTCCAAGACTAATAAGAATAAGCATGAATAACAAATATACAGACAAAGAAATTGTAAAAACATTACGATAAAGTGAAATATCAATTATCTAGTGTCACCTCTTCAACAAAGGCTCATTGGCAAGGGAAAATATGTCTTAGAGCCTTGATGATGACACTGAAGCGCACAAAAAGCGAGGCGAAGCGCTCAACATGTTTTGAGCCGGGCTTCAGGGCTTAAAGCGCGCTTTAACCGCGCCCACTGATAACCAATGACAAAGTCTGCTAAGATGACGAGGTATCAACAGCAACGTGGGATGCAACACTGTTTTTTTAATTGTAACAATAGAATATGGCTATTTTGGTCTGATGATCATGTACATCTAGTGGACATTTTCGAGAATTCTGATCAGCAAGTCACTTTAAAAATGAGCCATGTGTTGAGCACTGTTCCTTTACAGTTGACTGTGGTTTATGCTAAATGTAAGTCTCATCTTTAGACTGGCCCTTTAGGATGAGCTGAGGTTAATAACTGCTAGAATCAGGGACCTTGGGGAGTACTTGGTGATTTTAAGGTCATCGCTGCTGTGGAGGAGAAACAGGATGGCAGACCATTTAGATTGGACAAAAGCACTGATTTCCTGAGCTGTGTTGATGACTGTGGTTGCAAGATGCTGGCTACTTTGATAACATGAAGTGATAATAGGGGTTCTCCTATTTGGATTAGATTGGATAGACTGCTCAACAATGTGGAATGGGTAGATGAGTTTTCTGAAACTACAGTGATCCATTTGGCGAGTGTGTTTTTGTCATGCCCCCTTGCTACTATGAGGAAGGTTGTCTGTGATTTTCCCAAGTACTTCAAGTTCCTTGACTTTTGGGCTGAACATGAAAGTTTTCGAGATTTTTATATGGCGTGTCATGCTTAAAGATTCATTAATATAAATAACATAACTTTTTTTTTCTCAAATATAGCAATTTAGAGAAAAGTTATAGCACACTAATTTAGATATAAAATTCCAATAACTTAGGGATTAATCCCCCCTTCTCTCCTCATATTCTAAGTTTTATCTCTTTCCTTAAATCTACCAGCGCAATGCCCCCCCTCCCCCTCTTCGGCCGTCCTTTCTTCTTCACTTTCTCTCCACAAAGCTCCAATCTGAAAAATCCCCTACCAATAAACTATCGGTGACATCATCATCAACTTCCAGCCAAAGACCATTGATCTCCATCATATAAACAAAGACTAACCACCATTTTCTTTCTAGTCTTCTGTCAAATAAACAAGTTACTGATCTCCTTTTCATCAATGTACTAGAAAGTAAAGGGCATTAATTATCGCATGAACGGAACATCTTATTTTAGAGGAAGACCACTAACCCAAAAAGTCCGCTTTGTAAAATATGCCAGTCATGTTTTCTTCTCCTCATTCCTCTTATTCTTGTTCTTCGAGAAGATATATAACATATATATCTTGTTTATTAATAGTATATTTACAAAACACGTCATATATAAAAAGAGATACGTATATTTTTTACTTAAACTTTGTATATATGTAAAATATAGTATCTTCAACATGGATTTAATTTTACACGTCACTATAAAATGCTCAAAAATGTAAAAAGAAAAGAATCTCCCAGCCGTAAACGTAATATATACAAGATGTAGGGACATGAATCATGCTATTTCAAGAATACATAAGGATGAGCTCACAATTGTGTACACTTGCCAAAAATTTATGTATTAAATAAATATAATGTATGTTCAATCACGTATTCAACAAATATATGTCTTGAATATATTGGTTTTGTACATGTTATAAAGTAATATACAAGCATTATATATTTTTATACAATTATATTATATTTTAATTATACTATTAATATATTATGTATATAATTTTAACATATTCAAATTTAGCACTACTATTCATCGCGTATTCGAGAAATATGCCGCAAAATGTATTATATTTTAAAAGGCAAATATACAGAGAGGTGGCATATCCTAAAATAATAATTGTTGCAAACCAAGCATGTATTGTTCTTGGAATTTCTGGAATTTTAACTGAACTTTGAAAACAAGAGAGAGACAATCACACTTACAAATTGGAGATGCTTGAACTATATGGAAATTATTGTCATATGCTGCAACTTATTTTTGCTTATTTTTAGTTATACTCCTAAAAATAAGCAAAACTTAATGGAAATGATTGGGATGATTAATTGGTGTTCCTATTTTAATGGATTGAGATTCTTAAGGATAGGTTTATTGTAGTAGAATCGGTTATGCCTGTTACTGCTAAAATATTGTCAAATTTTCTTGAACCTTGTTTAGTTACGTAAATTGCCCAAAGTTTTCTACCTATGGTTGAAGAAGTCTGGCATCCACTTGTGGCTGGCAATCCAATGTGGATATTACATCAGAACCTAAAAAGGACTATCAAAAGATTGAATGTTTGGTCAAGACAGACATTTGGGGATATATATGAGGAACCTAAGAGGCTGGAGAAACAGATTGCTGATTTGGAAATGGCTCTGATAGCCAATAATTCTCCCGATCAAAGGGCTGCATTGAATGAGGCGAAGCCCAAATATGTTCACTTCCTGAAGTTGCAGGACTCAGTCCTCAGACAGCAGGCTAAGGCAAGTTGGCTGAAGGATGGTGACAAAAAGAAGGAAAGAGATCCGGTGTGGGTTTTGTTATTAAATTCGGGTTTAGATCTTGGGGGCAGGTTGGATCTTTAGAGAGATATGGGTGGGTCATTTAATTTGATATGTGGTTAACGAAGGGCATTTTTAACCAAAGCCAATATATCATGGGCAGTTTTGGCCTTTTTCCGTTTTATTTTAAATCGTCCTTTAGATTTTAGGGCATTTTTGGGCCAAAAAGAAACGTGGGGGCATTTTTGGCTCAATAGGTGGACGGAGGACATTTTAATACCAAATCCAATAGATCCGGGGTAGTTTTGGCTCTTCTCCGTTATTTAGAAAGCGATTGTAAAGTAATTAATAAAAAATTAACCCATTTCTACTACTCGAAAAATTGAGTATCTACTAAAACAGTCTTTGTTCCTAACATAAACAGCAGTTCAATTACAATAGTGATTTAATCCGAATTACTGATCAAATCAGGTAAAAAAGAAACTCAAAGAAACAAGCCGTAAGAATAACATTACATTGTAAAAAGGAATAAGCATGTAAACAGACAAGAGGGGGTTGCTCAAGTGATAAGCACCTTCCACCTTCAACCCTAAGGTTGTGCGTTTGAGTCACCAAGGAAGCAAAAGCGAGGGAGCTCCCAGGGAGGGGTAAAAGAAAGCATGTACACAAGCAATGACAATAACAAAGATGAGTACTACCTCTCCAGCACCAAGGTTCAACATTTACTGCTATTTAGTTTTCTGCACAAAAAGTCAGACTAATTTCTGCAGAATCAACATTAGATACAAACCTCAATATACGGTCATTTAAAGGCAGAATCTTGTCCTTTAATCGAATCTTCTTCATGGCATATTGCCTCCCATCAAGCTTATTCTTGCACAGCACAACGTGACCAAACCCACCCTGACCTAAAATGTAAACAATGAGGAAACTATATTTATACCAGCACAAATCCGCACATGAAAGGATTGAACAGTTATTACACATTTCAAACCAAGCACCCTCAGAAATTTGAGTGTGCAGAAAAGCTGCGAATAATATTACAGTATTAACTTTATCAAGCTATCCCAAAATCGTCCCATTGCAGGCCACTATCTTTTGGTCCAGGTCTAAGCCTATCCCATTTGATATGATAAATGAGTATGAAATACCAAAAGGGACCTCATTTCCAAGTTTTTTAAAAAAGAATAGTGTTGCAGAGACAAATCATTCTTGGTGAAGCTTAACCAATCCTCGATACAAGGACGAATGTGCTTCAAAATCCAGGAAAAAGCGGGCTACCAACATTCTGTTTTGAAATTACAAAAGAAACTGTACAACCCAGTCATATATCCACCATTACATAGTTTACCCTCGATACAAATGAGGCTATGCTACAAATAATACCTTCTCAGTGTTACTATTTCTAAACTTCTGAAACATAATCTCATAAGCACTGTTAATATACAAAAAGTAATTTATATGCATTTCACTATTCCATTTTTGCTTTGGAGGTTTTGAAAAAGACAGGCTCACGTAAAAGTACAAGAAGGGTGTGTTTGGTATGCAGGAAAGTATTTACCATGAAAAATGTTTTCCTAGAAAATGTTTTCTTGGAAAACAAGTAGGTTTCTTACTTATTTTCTAGTGTTTGGTATGTAAGCAAGAAAATATTATCTTAAGAGCGTTTACACGTAATCTACCAAAATTTTATAGATGGAATGGGTGGGATGGGTGTTCGGGGGTGGGATGGTCAAGGAGGTGGGAGTTGGAGGCATTGGGTATGTGGGGAGGAGACAATAAACTTGGAATGTCACTTATGGACTTGTTTTCCCTACATCCATTAGGGATGTCATTTTCCTCATTTTTAAGGAACTTGTTTTCCTAAAGAAAATGTTTTCCAAGACATTTTAACCAACCAAACATGGGAAGATTGGAAAACATTTTCTGGAGAATGTTATCCTTCATACCAAACACACCCGAAATGTTGACTCCAGAAAATTACAATAAACCCAGATGAGGTCTCCTCACAAGCCTTCAGTTAAGGGTTGAGAAAAGATCATAAAAATAAATAAAAAATTTCACAAAAGAACCAAAATTGAGAAGCCCGCCATTACACCCACAGTCTGGGACATATTTTCTTGAGTGATCCAAGGTATACAAGCTAAAACATCCAATTGATAGTGTCGGGGCTAATTTTGATCATTAAATTAGAGAGTTCCAACATTTATCAGACCCAATATCATTCTTCCAGCATGACCAGAGACCAAGACGAGCCCAAAGACTAAGCACAACTTATCATCATACCATCATCATACTACACTAAAAGTGGGAACACCCTAAGTCAAAAGTTAAATTACAAAAAATATCCTTTCAAAGCTGAGCAACCATTTTGTCCTTAGAAAAAGAAGTTACCCTCTCATAGACTAGAAACTAATTTATCTTATTCCTCTTTCTTTTTTTTACTTTTTTTCTTTTTTTTTTTTTTTTTTTTTTTTGAATTTTTCCTCATTTATTTACAGTTTATCTTATTTTAAAAATTCTAAGGAGGAAGATGAAAAGACTTCCGTCTCCAAAAAAATTCAAGTTTCAAGAACTATTGATTTTTAAAACCTTTTTAACAAAGGACCATGGTAGTCTTGCAATGTATAAGGTAATTAATTGAGAATGTATTTGTCAGCTCTTTTGGGATTCAAAAATAGATATTATAAAACAGTAATCGGCAGTTATAGTTCCTCCTTCCAACACAAGATAGTACCAATAAATATATAGGTGGAGACAAAGGGGAGAAGGTAGGGAAGAAATGAAGAGAAAGTCAAGTATTATTTGGATCAACTTCTAAATTACTGGATGGATCAATCATTAGATACTATTTCGTGAAAACATTCTTTATTTCTTTTTAATTGTTTCTATTAAATGAGTCTTTTCATTTGTACGGATGGTTTTGGATGTGTGATTTCCGTGTTGTTCATTCATAACTGTAATGTTTCTCATTTTAAAGATATTGCTGAATGTTCTTAGAACAGCGCAAGATTGGGACACTGATATAAGTTGTTTCACAAAGAAGTGTAAAGGTCATAGAATAAGTAAAATATTGTTACGAGCAATGTGAATACAAGTCAACACATTGTATCTATCTGTCTGGGCTTTTAAAACAAATACAAAATCATATAACTAAACTACAATATGGCATATCCAAAGACTTCTGTGGGGCAGAATTTCTTCCTTTATCGACTTATCTAGGACTAGTACTCATCAGTTTCAGGAAATTACTTTTAATTTTATCTTATAACTAATATCTATGTAACTTTTAAAATTTTATAATCAATGCTATACCGTGTTGTTAGCTAGGATAGATCAACAAACAAGTCAAAATGGTTTTACAATCTAACCTCTAGAACATCTCTTATCATACTTGTAGGTTAGCATAACTATTAACTGCCTATTTGACATAATATGTGTTCCTTGTCTTCATAACTTCCGTTACTGAGCTTCCATTCTTTTTCTCAAAAAGTGTTCTTTTCTCTACTGCACCAAGTTGATAGTGGTTACGTTTTCCACACACTTGGTTAGTCTTCAGATTTAAATACCTACTCTAATATGTCATTCTAGCACTAGGCTTCTTTCATATAAAATGCAACACAATATGTACTAGGATGTTTATCAGGCATTTTTACCAAAGATATAAATTGTAGAATGAGACTGCAGCTGTGCAGCCAATTGCATACATTTTTCTCTTCTTCAATTTTGGGTTTTGAATGCTACAAGAAAAAGATACAGAAGGGAACAAATTGCATATTGTGACAGCAATTAATAATGATATTCTCTTCAAAGTGATAGATGCATTGCTAAAGAGGAAAAATAAGGGGAAAGCACATAAACGGGATTATTTAAAAAAAAATTACTCACCTAGGGGTTGGAGCTCCTCAAAGTCATTTAGATATCGAGAGTTTTGAGGAGGTGAAGAATTCTGCCCTTCCAATTCAGATGAAGCTTTCCAAAATTGTGAGAGCTTTGATGACACCTATTACATCCATACGTTGGAAATTAATACTGTCAAATCACATGGGCATACAACTGAAGCAGAAGGAAGCCAGTCAAGAAAAGAACAACAAACCCTTACCTTATGTGCTTGAAAAACACGATCAAAAGTCCCATCAAAGATTGAAGGTTTGGTTGCCAGATCTTGTACACGTTTGGAGACAATCTTAAAGATAAAGTCATTTTCAGAGGCGTTAATTTTTTTATCAGATTTAATTTAAGTGGTAATGACCTAGTGATACAAAATTAAAAGAGGAACAACAAGCACAAAATCCTAACAAAGAACTAGATTCAGATGATCATACCCCAAGGTCAAAGAGCTCTGATGTTACTTCTGGCAAAGCATCAGATAGCGGTCCTTTAGGGCCGCAGGCAAGCCGAAGTAAGTGTGCCTACAGAAGCAAAGATTAGAGCATCTTTATAGTTTACTTGGAAAGACTTCATAAAAGTGGAAGACAATTCAGGAAGAGAAGTTTAAACTAGCTCTTCTCGTATTCTACCAACCCAAGAGCCAAATGCACTATCTCTATTCCATTCTGTCCCGTTATCATTTCTAAACCAAAACCAGAAAATAACTAAAGATTCTTTAGTTTTGTTTCCAGATTTCAAAAAAAATTCTCACCTATACTTTCAAAAGAATGCTAGTAACTATTTAGAGGGAAGTACCAGAATGAGGTCTTTTTCTAGGGTGTGAGGTAAATGGCCATGAACCAGAGATCCAGAGGACACCAGTTCTGAAGGTTCAGGTTCAGTTTCCCGCTGAGCATCACCAGAGTCTGATAGATTCCCTTCCAGAAAAATATTCTGTAATAGAGTCAGATGTTAAAGGAAAATCCTTCAAGATGGACAAAGCCCCCTAACGTCGGCAATAGATCTAATCTAATCAATTGAGCTAGGACATGAAAATAAAATAGCTAGAAATGGATAATAATATGTTGACATCAAAAGGTTGAGAAAAAGAATAATATGTCGGTGGTTTGAGCTGATTCCGTCCAATCTTGAAAGAAACCATTTTGCCACTAATATGGATAAGATTTTCCATTTCAGAAATGAAACTTATTTTTATAATTTTTACCTTGAACATGACATGGTCTTCGATTGATTCATCCGTATAACTTCTACTCAAATCCCTACAACTTTTACTTTCACCTTCACTCTCTTCTTCAAGAGCATCTAATTTCATTTCGGCTTTACGCAAAGATTCTTGCTTAGCTACTTGATTCAATCCTGGCTTCACAATTTGGTCAATTTTCTTCTGCTGATTGTCATATTCATGCTTGAGACCTGCTGATACATGGGACTCCACCAAAGAGTCTACCCGACCATTATCATTTATTCCCAGGCTCCAATGCCACGACTCACCTGAGCCACTAAAAAGATCGACAAAGCCATATACAAATGGCCCACCAAAAGAACAGGTATCACCAGATGAAACTGCCGCATCCTTACACGTCAATTGGCTGGTAATATCCGCCGACTGGCATGAAACCTAAAACAAATAGAATGCACTTGGTCAAATTCCAACTATCTCTAGGATAATGGTATCAACCTTTTACGCATAATGAATTTCTAACTACAATGGAATTGCATCAATAGGACAAACAGCATTCCACATTATACAACTAAAACAAACAGGAGAGAAGCATGTTTGCATCCCATGCTCCTCTATGAAAGAGGAGCGCGATACTACTTTGCTGCAGTTATTAAAGCCATGCTGAAAGCAAGACAGCTCACAGATCCATGCAGACGCTCCTGTGGAACAATTTCAGACAAGAATTCTTGAGCAGCTTCAACCAAATTGTAGATCATAACCCGCCCTTCTCGAGCATTGGAACTGGCCTAGGATGGTTTAAAAGTTATAAGTGAGATTAGTGTTGTCAAAGGTGAAACTGTTAAAAAGCATTCCAAGTGCATCAAGGCTTTAAGCGCAATTGAAGTGTGAGCTTTAGATAACAAAGGCGCAACGAAGAAAAATCTAACATATATATGTAATGCAAGAAAAAAAAGTAACATCTTCATTCATAAGGATTTCCTTAACAATTAATATATCATTTTGCCCAAAACATTTATTGTTTAGTAATGTTCTATTGAAGATAAAACTTATGGGAAATGAGGCTCACGCTTTAGTACCTTGCCTACACTGAAGCGCAGCCTAAGCGACGTGAGGCGCCTACCCTGAGCTTCAGGGCTTAACTCTTAAGCGCGCCTCAATTGAGCCTTTCACAACACTGAGTGAGATAACATAGAAGTTTTAAGTATTAACCAAACAACTCAGTGTAGTTAAAATAAAGGCCGTAGAAAATACATGAGCACATCAAATTCTTGTTAGCAGCCAACATTACTTTAGTAAAGCAAGTAAAATTTTATTTACTATAACCATGTATGCGAAGATGGGCCAGTAGAACACTCTGCAGGGAATGATTCACAGAAAGTCACAAAGTCCGATGTTATGACTAAACACCACAATGAGTAGAGGAAGGGTAACTGTAGTAAACAATCCAGACTCATTGATCTACTACCAGGAATTTCAATGATTTAAGTATAGGAATGTTGTGAAATAATCTGTAAGTTGATATACTGGGAAAGGAAGCTCCTTAGACCAATGAGCAACTAACCTTCACTAAGCCAAATGTGAGCAATGAGAAATACAGCAAATATGTCTATCCTAATCAAATGCATGATGTCTGTGTTTCGAATAATAGAGTTCATGCTTCTCATTAAGACTACTCTTTGTGATAACTGTGCTTCTCGGCTAGTACAGCAATAGAAAATAGCTCAAAGATCGTCATCCTAATACAACCAATATACACCTAGAACAGAGTACAAACACAGAAAAACATAGAAATAACACATTTTAGAAGCCACATTTAGTAGTCCTACAAAACAATGATATTAGCCTTAGAACTTGGACTTGCCTTGAGCACGTAATATCACGATAAATCTTTCCAGACTACTATTTTCATCATAGAGTCAAGGTTTTCCGAGGAATTGTACTGATATTTGCACCGGGAAAGCCCGCGAAGAGGAGAGAAGCAACTAGTCATCCAAACAGAGAGAAAGTAAACAATCATCAGCTATGGCAGATAAGGTATGATTGTTCTAGACTTACTGGGATTTGAGGTTTAGGAGGATTTTCCAGGATTGGGAGGTGACCAAGCTTCAAAGATTGCTAGATTTACCCCAAGCAATGCGAGCCAATTGACAGACCTGATGCTTTGAGTTGGGAGCTGGGGAATAACAATTCGTTCTAAGTTAAGTCCTTCTATGAGAAGCTTCTGGTTAGGACAGAGGTTAGTATTCCACATGCCTCAGTCTGGATTCCTAAGGTGCCGAGGAAGGTGTGCTTCTTCGCGTGGCTAGCTACTAGAGGGGTGTTTTTGACCGCGCAGAACCTTAGGAAACGAAAGGTTGTTTGCATGAGCTGGTGTTTCCTTTGTAAGGAGGCGGGTGAGGATGTGGAGCATATTTTATAACATTGCAAATTAGCCTCGAGACTATGGGAGGATATCTTTAGATGGTTTGGCATTTCTTGGGTAACACCAAGATCCGCGAATGAGTTGATGTTCAGCTGGAATAGTGGAGCTAGGAGAAGAAGGCACTAGGCTTGGAATGTCACTCCTCTTGCTTAATGTGGGCTATTTTGAAAGAGAGAAATAGGAGAGCTTTTGAAGGGATGGAGATGAGCTTTGCTCATTTGAGGAGTAGTCTCCGATCCCTTATTTTCTTTTGGTGCACACCCGTGTAGTTCCTGTTTGTATAGAGAATTGGATGTCTTTTGGAGAAAATCATATTTTGTAGGTCTCTCCTTTTCTTGGTATACCACTTGTGTACGGGCAAGGCCATGTTGGCCTTGTTATTACCAATGAAAAACTTTACCTGATCAAAAAAAAAAGGTATGGTTGTTCTAGTTAGAATGTAAGTGTTAAAGAAGATGGCCCTTGGGCCTTACTCAATCCCAAAAGTGAGCTCAAGATGTGATGATTTCCTTAAACCAAATAACGCAACAACAGTTCATTTCCTCCACCAATGTGGGATACTTAATACCCTCCACACCCCCAGTATTGGACATTTGGAATGTGCACAATATAACATGGGGCCCAACATTGAGTAAATCAAGAATAAGAATGGGTCTATCCCGATGACACGTAGTATGCTCAGATCTAATAAACAAAGACAAACATGAATATCATTAAACATCCTATTTTTTAATTAGTGAGTTTTTTTAATAATGAAGGTGTAACACCTCTTACCTTAAACTAAGCTATGTTCATGATTCAGGACTTGGAAAATCCGTTGGGAAATGTTGGAATTAAAAAATCAGTTCGTTCAGAAAAGTCACTGTTACGTCCAATAGTTACGGACAGTAATTATAGATACGGACCGTATCCTTGTCCGTATTTTATTTCCCAGAAAAATCCAACTCTCTATTAGTTGGATATGATCAGTTATACGGACCGTACTTCTTGTCCGTATTTCAACATGGGAGAAACTTTAGTTTTTGGAATTTGACAACTTGATTATTAAATCGTTAAATACGGACCGTATTCCTTGACCGTAATTATTGGAGAGAAAGTCACAGTTTCTGGAAAATTTTGTCATTCTTAAATACGGTCAGTTATACAGACCGTATATCAAAATACGGACCGTATAATTCCCCGACTCAGTTAAGTATAAATACGGGACTTCAGTCTTTTATTCTATTTTTCATACACTCCAGCCCTAGCACGAATGTTCTCTCTTCCCACCATTAAAATACACCAAGGTAAGCCTATTCCAATCATTCCAAGTGAATTCTAACATGTATCCATGATTTCTAAAAAAGAATTCATTGTTCCTAACCTAGGGTTTTCAAGAAAACCCATCTAAGGGTTTCAAGATTAAGGCTTTTGGATTTCTTCTCCAAGTTCAGATAATTGTTACAAGTTTTGAAGCGATTAAGGTATGTAGGGTTGCTATCTAAGTGTGGAAACATCTTTGTTCTTCCTCACGCCACGTTCCTCCATAATTATACAAGAGTTCACCAAAACTAGGGTTTTAGCCATGTTCATGTAACCCTAAGTTCATGTACCATGATCTACCATGTTTGTATGATTACTTCGTTATTGTGTTCTTAATATTCCCTTTTGGTTATTGAGAATCTGTCTGTAATCCATGAAAACCCATACTTTGCATTCCATGAGTTCTTACATGCAAGAGATGAACTATTATGCTTATTTTCATGAAAATCCTACATGTCTCCATGTTTTCGTACAAGTTATATTATATATTATCTTCATGCTGTAATACAAGCAAGAATCATGTTTACGAGCAAATTATATAATTCATGGGCTACTAAGCCAACTATATCCATGTTCATGTTTTGGGAGTTGCACAAATTACCGAGAAGGCTCAGATAGCCTGAAACTACGTATGACAGCGTAGGATAAGGATCGCTCCGCCCAGTTAGGACGATACCTTCATGTTTACCCATTGTGGTTATTGGATCCATTCATGTTCACGTTTATGTCTTGTACCCCGGCAAGGTACAGGATGGCTTAGCTTGTCGGGCAAAGCCAAACGCCACGTTCTTACGTGGTGGTTACATGTCGGTTATACTAATGCTCTCCCACAAATATCTTTACAGACTTATAATATTTTACTCGTATACATACATATTCATATCGATGATATTCGTATTCGATTTACGGTTTCGATTTCGCTTTCAATTCTATTTTTTTTTTGAGACGATTTCGGTTTCAATTATTACTTTACGTGTCATGCTTTACTTCGTTATTGCTTTACATACCGGTACGATTCAAGTGTGCATCGACGTTCCCTTTTTTGCACAGGGGCTGCGTTTCACGATGCGGATTTATAGACCCACGGATCGACTCATTAGACTACACACGTATCGGTATTGGTGAGCCCCATCTCATTTGGGGTTTTATCTTATTTATGTCATTTTAGTTATGCAGTAACGGTATGCAAGGGGCCTTGTCCGAAATTAACGATCGAGACTCGTATCGAGGTTTTATAGACTAGTCGGTCATGTTATGTCGAGATATTGAGAGTCGTACGGCCGTAACGGCTTGGTATTTATGACAATCCGTATTCACGTTTTAATCAAGTAATTTATTTACTATTATGACATCTCATGTTTATTCAGACTTATCATGTTTAAGTTATATTCAGCTCATGTTTATGCCCCATTTTGATTCAGCAAGCCATGTGGTTCGCTCGGTCACAGGCAGTAAGGCACTGAGTGTCGTGTTACGCCAGGCCATGGTTCGGGGCGTGAAGAATGTATTTATTCGCAAAAGAAACAGGTAGTATTCTGCTAAAAAGAGAGGGCTTTGATAATAAAAAATGAAAATAAAGACCTTTTTGATTTGGAAAACCTCCTTTGAGTCTTGATTTTGCTTATAATCAATTGAATTGACCATTTCTTTACATAACTCATCCCCGAAAATGACAAACTTCGACCAAAGTCCATCAAATGTATCTTCTAGAGGTACTCTTGTTTCCATAGGGTTACAACTGTTGTGATCCTACTACACGTAAGTACTTTGTCCCAGCAAGTGTAATCTTTTCCAGGAAATCCCTGTACATTTCACCAAATACACTAAAATCAAAACGCCATCTTCATCCTATTCCAACTCTTTCAATTCCAAATCATCCTAATCCAGCTTCTCCTCCTCTTCAAGTCTACTCCAAACAACCTCAACCAAATCCTCCACTAACTAAATCACTTGATATTTATGGTCATGCACAAAGTTTGCCAAATGATTCATTGCCAACTGCAAAGACATCTCCTGCTTCGGTTGAGCACTCATCAAATAAAGTTGATCTTCAAAAAGGTATTAGGGCTACTCGCAACACTCATCCTGTTTATAACTTCACGAGTTATCACCATTTGTTACCATCATATCATGCCTTAGTTACAAACTTAACCACTCTCAAAGTACTTAAAATTGAGGCAGAGGCGATGGCTCATCTAAGTTGGTATCAGGCTATGATTAAGTAAATAACTACTTTACCACCGAGCAAAACAACAGTTGAAAGTCATTGGTGTGTACTATCAAGGTGGGCGTTGATGGAAAGATTGAGTGTCTCAAAGATAGATATGTAGCCAGGGGATATACACAGATTTATGGTCATGATTATGATGGTACCTTTTCTCCGGTAGTGAAGATTGCATCTGTTCGCCTTGTTATCTCCATCGTAGTCATGCCTCATTGGCCCCGTTATCGGTTGGATATCAAAAATGTCTATTCATGGAAATCTCGCTGAGAAGGTCTGAAAGGAAAGACCTCTAGGGTTTGTTGCTCAGGGAGAGTCTGTGTTAGAGTGTCAACTGTGCCGATCTCGGTATGGTCTCAAGCAATCACCGAAGGCAAGATTTGGCCGTTTAGAACCGTTGTGAAACTGTGGCATGTTTCAAAGTTTAGTTGTTCACTATATTTTACAAACAATTCTCATAATGGCAAATGCATATTCTTAGTTGTTTACATTGATGACATTCTTATAACATGCGATAATCCTGAAGGCATTACTCAAATTAAGCAAAGATCTTGTCAGTCATTTCTCAATCAAAAATTTGGGTAAACTAAGATGCTTCCTAAGCATTAAGGTGGCACAATCTAGTAATGGGTTGTCCTTTAGTGAAGTGTGCTTTGGACATATTGGAAGACATTGACATGTTAAATAGTAAACCTATCGATACTCTTATGAACCCCAATGTTAAGCTTCTTCCTGCACAAGGGAAGCCCTTGACACACGCTGGTCATTATGGAAGATTGGTTGATAAGCTCAATTATCTTACGATCGCAAGACAATTATCTCGTTTGTTATCAATGTTGTTACCCAGATTCTCCAAGCTCCTTGTGACAGTCATTGGATTGCGGTGATTCACATTTTATGGAGCTTATATGGCTAAAGCAATTTCTTAAAGAGTTTAGGATTTAGAGAAGCTGAACTAATACAATTGAGATGTGACTATTCGGTTAAAATACACATTACTTAGAACACAGTGTTTCATGTGAGAACAAAGCATATAGAAGTAGATTGTCATTTTATACGACAAAAGATTGAGTTAGGGTGCATCACAAAAGGTTTTGTCAACTCAAATGATCAATTCGCAGATACTCTTGCAAAGTCACTCTGCCGCTTTAGAATTGAGTATACTTATGGCAAGTTATGTGAATACAATATGAACACTAACTTGAAGTGGAGTGTTAAGAAGTCCATTCCTTGTAATATAGGACAGGTTTAGATTTCTTATAATTGTGTAATTTATAATAAGAATTAATTTCCTTTCCTTTTTCGGATTACTTGTAAATATTATTTAAACTCCAACATGCTTAAGGAATAATCAGGCAATTAATTTTTCAAAATTTCTTCTCGCTTTTCTTTACATGCTTCATGCGCAAATGTTCAAGTAAATATGTGAACCAACTATTACATTTTTCGATGGCAACTCGCTTGACGTTAGAGATTTTGATATGGTTTGAGATGCAATGAACAATGCTGTCAGTGATGAAGGCACTATCCAGCTGAAAATTTAGAAGACGAAGAGCTTGGAATGTTGTGCAACTAGCATTCATGCGGGTCCTGAGGAAGGAAACAACTAGAAGAACTTTTGCTGGGGTAGAGAATGACTATGCACACTTGAGGAATAGCCTTGAATTTCTAGTTTCTTTAGTGCACCCATGAGGTCCAGTGTATAAGAAGATTAGTTATAGTTCGTAAAGAGTTATATTAAGTTTGTAGATTCTCTACATTTTGTATACTGCTTGCGTACAGGAAATTTTTTCATTATAAATAAAAAATATTTACCTTATCAGTAGAAGAAAAGATCCAACATATCCATATCTCGCAGAAATGGAAATGTTAGGATGTGCAACCACACTTGATTAGACAAAAGTAGAAATGAACACATTAAACAGATGGTGCAAAATGCACACATAAAGGACAAAATAGCATATGATCACCTGAGATGGTTTGGCTAAGTCCTATGTTGACTTTTACTTGCACTAGTATGTAAGTGCGACACTATGGTGATCGAAAGTGTGTGGTGATTGAAAGTGCTAAGGGACAAGCTAAACCAAAAATTAAATGGAAGAAAATTATCACAGAAGTCCTAAAATCTCCAGAGATCAAAACAAACTTTATTAAGAACAAAAACAGTGCAAAGGATCAGCATATGTGATACCAGCTAGTCGAGATTAAGGTTTAGATATTGTTATTACGCTAACATTATGTCTAATGTCTGCATGTCATTGTAGAAATAAATGTAAGATTTGGAGAATCAGTAACCTAAAGAGAACCCTTTCAGAAAACAAATTATTTGTAGGCAAAGTAGTATTTGAATGAATCTATTCCAGCCCAGCAGATTCAGATTCCACTTTTGAGCCTATTTGCAATTAACCAAGTTAACCTTTCAAATATGCATTACTATTCAAATTTGTTTGGATGAATAAAGTAGAATGGTCACAGAGAATGCATGTAGTCAACCCCAGCTTTATTAGGAATAGCGGGGTAGTTTATCAATTTGGTTGATTGATCGTAACTCACAGCACCTACAGCCCTTGAGCTCCGATTTTTTGGCATCTGCTACGTAGTAATTCGGTAGAATACAGTAATGCAACCTATACTTATTTTACCCACACATTTTGAAATAAACATAAACTCTAAGCCATTTAAATATGCCAATCATCAGCTTTATTTCCACCTTGCTGGGAGTTGCAGTTTGAAATTCCTAACTGCAATAACTACCAAGTAAGAAAGGAGTTGGACCGAACCAACAATAACAAGGATAGTGTAGGACTGGGAAAAATTACAGTGTTAGTACTACATTAAAAGACATTCTCTACCTGATCATAAAGCAAAGATAAAAGGTTGCTAGCATCAGCTTTGGATAAACCTTTTTCTGGTATTAGCTGAAGCTTTGGGCACTTGTAGGGATACCCAGGCAAACACCTAACATGCAAAGGAATGTAGACAGGATGAAAATTAGGAGAAATGAATACCCAGAGAAGAATAGACAACAGAGCAACAAAAAGGCGCATAAAACTGCAGCCTGTTAACCTCACTGAAAGAAGCGCTGACACGTCTGAATCTTCATAGCCAGCATCCTTTGAGTATGGCCTGTTAATTCATGTCTATAACTTTGGTATAAAAGAAAGTAAAGACAGTATAGAAGAGTTTTATCAGTATTTCTGATGTCCAAACCTGAGCTTGATATGAATCTGTGAAGGTGACTTTGAAAGAACTTCACAATCTTCTTGAAATATGGCACACCTAAGCATTTCGTGAATCATGAGTAAGGCCATGTATGCAAATAAAAACCTCTTTCTAGAATAATTATCATATAAAGAAAGGTTAGTGTTAAATTTGGCGAAAGTATATACTATGCGTAAATATAGAAAGATTCCCATATCCCGTAATTAAATAAATTAGAAATTTTATAGGAATGTAATTATTGCCTAATATTTTCTTTCTTTATGCGCAATTCCTGTCAAGGTTCTTTAAACCCCAATGGCTTGAGGGAATAATCAAGCAACCTATTCTCGAATTCTCTTATTTTCTTACTTCACATGGTACCAGAGTTAGAGTTTTAGTCCCTTCTCTAATTGTCCCTTTCTTTTTTTTTATCAAGTAAATGTATTTTCATTCATAAACATGGCCAAACTGCCTGTATACAAGGGGTATACCAAAAGGTAAAGAATCTACAAAATATGATTCTCGACAAACTCCTCCCAATCATCTATACAACAGGAAACTTTCTGCTTATACCAAAAGAAAGTACGGGATCGGAGACTGCTCCTCAACTGAGAGAAACTCGACTCTACTCCTTCAAAAAGCTCTCTTATTTCTCTCTCTCTCCAAACTACCCACATTAACGCAAGCGGAACCATGCTCCAAGCCCTTCATCCTCTCCTCCTTCTCCCGCTCTTCCAACTTAACATCAACTCTTTCACAGTGTTTGGCATTGCCCAAGGAGTGTCAAACCACCTAAACATATCTCACCATAATCTCATGGTTATCCCGCAATGTATAAGAAGATGATCCACCCCACTCCTTACACATGTAACACCAATTGAGTCAGATAATCTTTCGCTTTCTAATATTTTCTGCTGTCAAAATCACCCCTCTAGTAGCTAGCTAAGTGAAAAAACACACATTCCTCGGCACACTTGGAATGCATATTGCGCATACATTGAAACTCAAAATCCTCCCTAACCGAAAGTTTCTCATAAAAGGATTTCACAAGGAACACTCCATTATTCCAGGGCCCACCACCAAACATCGGGATTATAGACCGAACTGACTTGCCTATGAAGTAAGGCTAACAAACTTTGAAACTCACCCACTTTCCAATCTTGAAAGTCCTTCTAAATCTCAAGTACCAAAAAGTGTCTCCACCTTGTGTCCCCCTAATTGGTTGAATTGTCAAGTCTCTTTGGCCAGATATTATGTACAAACTCTAAAACTCATCTTTCAATAAAAGGTTCCCGCACCAGCTATGTCCCCAAAAATAAACTCTCCCCGTCTCAAACCTTCAATGAGATATATTTCACAAAATAATCTCATCCCTTCATGATATTCCTCCATAAACCACAACCGAAAGGCAGAACGATATCCCTAGTTTTCCAACCCCCCACCCCCTTCCATAATCTTATATTTATCAACTATCACCCCTCTCCACAACGCTTGTACCTCCACCCCGAACCTCCATAGCCTTTTGCCAATAAAGCTTTATTAAAGACTTTTAAATCTTTAATTCGAAGAAGACCCATCTGGAATACAAACTTCGAATTTAAGAGTGAAGTTGTGGGTCTTTGTTGTTTAAAAAATCTGATTCAGTTGGAACTTACTACATCTGGGACAAAGTAGATAATCTTTTCAAATTATATACAATGTTGGTGTAACAACACTCCATCTGTACTTCCGCGTAATTTTCTCAAAAACTTTAGCCCCCCAATTTCAGTATAGATCAACTAACCATAAACTACTCAATATGCAATTGATTTGCACCAAATATACGTAAAGAAAATCATGCTATTCCCCCAAACATAATTTGCAAAAGATGCTCTAGAAAATTTAGATTCTTGAAAAATGCACCAAACAATTGTTAAAATTGCTTTTGGAAACTAGCTTCAGAAATATACATTTTGCATAGATTGATTATTTTAAAGCCCCGTAAATTTTACCCATTAATTTCGACTAATTACGGTCCTGACAAGGTGATTAAAGTATTCCCGAGGTACAAATAATATCACATGAGGTTGGTGGTGTGCTTCATCAAATATGGTAATGGGTGAATATGACAAGTTGGAAATGACTAGGATTGTTAAAATAGACGAGAATAGCAAAATCTGAGGGGTACCTTGCAATAGGCTTGCATCGCGAGAACCAACGTGAGCAGATGAAGACTACCTGGGGGCTTAAGATCGCATACTACTTCCTATCACGAACCTCGACCCAACCTCGACCCTGAGAAGGCAGTGGAGCTTGTGTCGCAGGCTCGTTGCGAGGAAGAGGAAATTGGAGATGCAGGCAAGGTAGTAAGGGAAAACAAATTTTGCCACATTGCATGGCCCATCACGTGAGCGAAGGCTGAAGTTCACAAGTAAGGGGAGCGTGCGACGAGTCTGCATCGCGAGCCTCCACTAACTATAAATATACCATGTCAGAGAGAGAGAAAGAGAATGAGTTTTTGAGTTAGGGTTAAGGGTTCTTGAGGAGATTTCCGACCAATACCCAAAATCTGCTTAAATTTGTTCACATCTCCGTACAAACCCCAAGGGATGTTGTATCTACATTCAACCATATTCACTATTATGTAGATCGCTCATTGGTTGGTTTGAATCGGATAGACAAAGTTGTTGGTCCGGATCTAGTTCATGAAGCCTTAGAGAAGTAAAGATCGTCCTAGACAGGCTTAAGACTGGTCAAAGTCATCAAAAGTCTTATTCGGATAAGCGACATCGTGGTCCGAATTCATGGAAGGCAACTACATATTTTTAAACTTATGAAATGGTGCATGAGATTTGGCAAAGAGGGGAAGTTGAGCCTTAGGTTCATTCGACCTTATGAGATTCCGCCAAGGATAGGGAAAGTGGCCTACAGGTTGGTCTTACCTCCAGAGTTGTCAATAGTTCATCTTGTGCTATGAAAATATGTGTTTGATCCATCGCATGTCATTCCTTCAATTAAGACTTGACATTAATGAAATTTTAACTTACGAAAAAGTGTCAACTGCCATTTTTGAGAGGCAAGTTCAAAAGTTGAGAGCGAAAGATATAATCCCAGTTAAAGCTCTATGGCAGGAACCATAATTCTGGGGAAACCACATGGGAAGCCAAGGAAGATATGAAAGCTAAATATCCGCACCTTTTCCAAATTCAGGTACTTAGCCTTCAAATTCAATAAAATTTAAGTCATGTTCATATATGTCCATTTGTGTAGGGTTACATTCGAATGTGATAGATAAAATATTCATAATTGTATAATGATACATGAAGTTGATGTGTGCTTATTATATAGTGGTTGTTGTTTATTTGTGAAAGATTTTGGTGATATAACGCTTTGGAGTCACTTGCAAATGAGGAAGTGGCTAACGTAAACAAGGACGAAGAATTAGAAGTGTAGAGTTTGTAGCACGTACGCACCAAGCTTTCGTCATTAACTGTATATGAAGTTTGATGGTTTTGTTTGTTTAAGATATCACTAATTACCATCATTAATAATTCTATACTCATGTATATTTCATAGACAATAATATCAAAATCATTGAGAATACTAGACTCATGTA
This sequence comes from Lycium ferocissimum, assembly GCF_029784015.1. Classification (NCBI taxonomy): domain Eukaryota; kingdom Viridiplantae; phylum Streptophyta; class Magnoliopsida; order Solanales; family Solanaceae; genus Lycium; species Lycium ferocissimum. The sequence goes on along the minus strand of NC_081348.1, from coordinate 69,387,559 downwards.
GTTTACATCTATATTGCAATGGACTTTTCCATTGCCTTGATGGACCCATGTCAAATAGATATGACATATGTATAGGTAATCAGTGAAGATGTATAAAAATACACTAATTGAAACGTGAATATATCCATACCGGATGCTTACCCATACATAGTGACCCACAGTAGCCATGTCCATGACCAGAAAGTGTTAGGCCTTAAGATGGTAAATACAAAACAACAGTGAAATCCCACAAAGTGGGGTCTGGGGAGGGGAGGGTACTCCGGAAGAGGAAATACAGCAACATGGCAGGAAAGCAGTACAGAGCAATCAGAAAAATAATAGTAAAATAGTAGAAGAATGGAGTAATAAAATAGAAGAAAGAGTTAGTACAATGCAGTGAACTCTTCGGCCAACAATTCAGAATAATCATCATCAATGGAATTGTGATCTTTGGATGAACTTCTTCCCTTGTTGCGCCGCCCCACTCCACCCTTCTTCGTCTTCTTCTTTGAACTTTGCCCCATTCTTCGACCCTAAATAGCGCAGATAGGCAATTGGTTGGTAGTCCTTTTATTTTCTCAGATTGATTTGCGTAAAAGGAAATGAATGAGGAAGAATTGGTGGTCTTTTAAATTTGTAACCCAGGGGAATGAATGTATGTGATGACCCTCGGTAGTCCTTTTATTTTCTCAGATTGATTTGCGTAAAAGGAAATGAATGAGGAAGAATTGACTTTTAAACTGAATGTATGTGATGACCCTCTATTTTCATTTTTAAGGTTCTGCTTGGCAAAATTCATCAAATCACTTAAACTATACCCAAAATGTCGAGTTGACAAAACTATACAACCTATTACACAATGGACCGAACATCTAAAAACCGAATTTATTACCACCCCATGTGATGTGGCAAGAAATTATAAAAATAATTAAAAAAGAGGCGCGTTAAATTTATTTATTATTTTCTTTTTTAATTAAAAAATATATTTTTTTAATAATCCACACCCACCCAACCCTCCCTTTCTACTGCTTTTCTTGTTCACTGGATAGCCAGCCCCACCCGCTCCCCTTCTTCTTCTTTTTCATTTTCTTCTTCTTCTTCATCATTTAACATGCTGCCCCCTCCACCCTCATGCCACCCCTAACCCCATTTCACTAGAACCACCACGCCGCCCCCTCCCCCGTCCACCTTCTTCACCATATATATCACCAAAATCAGATTTCAATAGCTACCGCCTCCACTGATTTCAATAGCCACCATTAAACCCACCACCACCACCATCAAAATACCACTATTCCTCTTCTTCACCGTTCACCACCAATTCCTCTTCTTCTAATAATTTGACTTTTTTCTTTCAATTGCACTTCTACTTCTAAAAGCTGTCTTTTCATTTTTTTTGTTCCTAAAAGGATTCTTGAATTCTGATTTGGATTATCCTTCCTATAAGATTTGTAGGATAAGAATCTTCATCATATGGAAATAGTGTAACAGATCTTGGCCGGAAATATTTTTTTCCGGCAAGCTTTCATTTTTTCCGATCAATCTTCAATTTCTTTTATTTTTCTCTCACTTTAACCTGTTCTTAATATTACATTGTTAAAAATTATCAATAATGATTTGTAAATTCGGTGGTGGATTTGGTTGGAGGGCTGGCGGCAATGGTGGTGGTTCAACGGCAGCAATCTTGAATTTATGGTGATTGCTTGCAATTTCTTATAGTGGCAGTAGTTGTGAAGCGATTTAATAGTTGATTTGGTTGTGGGTGGTGAAATTTGTGGTTAATTTTTTTATTTTGTGGTGATGGGTTCGACGGTAGGTTCGACAGTGATGATGGATATGGTGGTGGTGAAATTGATTGTGGTGGTAGTGGCGGATATGGTGGTGGTGAAATTGGTGGTGGCAAATTTGGTGGTGGCGGATATTGTCGCTGGTGAAATTGGTGGTGGGGTGGTGGCGGATATGGTGGTTCTAGTGAAATGGGGTGGGGAGATGATTTAATGATTGAGAAGATATAATTATAGAGGATTTTATGGTTAATTAGAAATTAATTAGTGTAAATATAATTAATAATAGAAAATCAAATGAATAAATAAAAGGAAAATAAGATAAAATTAAAATTTAAAAGATATCCAACGTGGCGTTGACGCCAAGCGCCGACGTGGCGGCGAGACTATCACACCTCCTTATGCAATCGGTTATATGTGTATTGAGGGGGTATTAAATTCACTTTTTACATGATTAAGTGTGTAATAGGTCGCCCGAATAGTTGGAGTGTGAACTAGACTTTTTAGGTATAGTTTGGGGGTGGATTTGATGTATTTTGCCTTCCTACTACCTCCGTTTACTTTCACTTAGTTCACCCATTCTAAAAATTGTCAATTTTACCCTCTACTATGTTTTTTGGCTCAAACGTATCAAAAATGCCTTCCAACTAGCTAAATAGTTCAAAAATACCTTTCATACTAATTGTTATTGCAAAATAAGAAAAATGAAGCTAAATTTGTCCTAGAACTATTCGAGGGGACATTGTTATGATCTGTTTTTTACCTTGCGGTAAGAATGTCCCATAACTTGCTATTTGTGTGGAAATAGAGTCACCACCTAATTTTTACGGAATTAGGAAACCATTTTGAAAATGTATTACGAAACCTTATTTTTGAAAACCAGAGTAAGGATAAGAGTTCTGATGATTCCTCGAGGAAGGTGTTAAAAACCCCAAGAAATCCGTAAATGCGGTTACCGACGGGTTTTAAACATCTTTGTGGCTAAAAGAGACAACTTATTTACAAAAATAAAAGAATGATTTTGAAATGAATGTTTATGTAGTAACAAAATATAAATATCGATACGAAAGTATGTGTTAGTATAAAAATAAAAAAAATATGCTAGTGTAAACAATGTTAGTAGAAATGAATGTTTATGTAGTAACAAAATATAAATATCAATACGAAAGTATGTGTTAGTATAAAAATAAAAAAAATATGCTAGTGTAAACAATGTTAGTATAAATAAAATAATGCTAGTATGTTAGTATGAATAACGTTAGTATAAATAAAAATAATGTTATTATACGATAAAGAAGAATATGTTAGCATAAAGAAGAAAATTATATTAGCACCATTGAAATATTGTATCTTCGTATGGAAGAGTAACCACATGCTTCTTCCTATTCCAAAAAGCATTGGGATGTTCACTACAAATTTGTAATGAAAACTAATTTTTTATAAAATCAATTTTTGTTGTAATTTAGGATTTTGTAAAATTTCCTCAACATTCATACTATAAATTTCTTATTTGAGAAAGTTGACTTGTTGATGTTTAGTCATCAACTTGTCTTTGATTTCATTTAAAATTCTTGAAAAAGGTTCAGTTATAAACTAAAATTTGACCGCTTCCTATAATACCTTTCTTATCCCATCTTTGCATAGGAAATATGTTTCGAAAAAATGGTGTTCCCAAAATTATTTGGTTTGAAATATTTTTTACCCGTACAAAACTTTTTGGTATGCAAACCTTTTCTTGGCAAATATAAGCTTTTGGTAGTTTAAAAGCAATTTCCATTTTTTGCCTATTAGCAGATCTAACACTATGAGTAGTTTTATGAAAATATTTGGAGGGAATTTATCCTTCCTGAATACAGTTTAAATCTGCTCTGCTATCAACTAGAGCAGTAAACTCCTTTTTAAATTTTTTTTTTTTAATTAAAGGCCACCATAAAGGTGGAATTTTATTAATAAAGCAAATATGTACACATCAATCCAGAAGATATTGATCCAGTAAAAACAAAGAAAAGAAAATAAGAAAAGATCAATCCAACAAGATTGATCCGTAAAAGAAAGAGAACACGACAAATCTAGTGACTTATGGCAGCGAAATAGACATGAGCAGACACACCAACTAGAATCCAAGAGCCTCGGCTTGATAACTTCTATCACACCTCGAGTCTCACGGTGGAAAGCTTCAAGTCAATCGAATCATTCTTCGGGCAAGCATGAAAGTAGTTGTATATTCTTTGTGTATATCACCTTATGGAAACCAGTCTATGTTGCTTGATCCATGCTTGATTCTGATGCCTACTTAGATCATAATCATTACAACATTTGTATTAAGGAATGAGCATGACAAGCACACTGATACCACCCTAATACATATGCTGCAATAGCTCACAATCTGTTGAAAAACTGAACTTAGCAATGGCTTATAGTTCTGGTATCAAAGACTTTAATCAGGTGCTTTGTCTTGAAGAGTTCTGATTCTCAAGTTAGGAATTCCTATTTTTTCCAAATTCAGAATCTTCTTAGCTTGACTTGGTAATTCTTGAAAATTATGAAACCGAATCGTACCGCAAAATCAAAAAACAAAGTTAGTTAAAAAATACAAAGTCTATTTCTTCTCTCGTGTATATATGCTCCATGTCACCTCTTTGGTCTTCCATCATCCTTCCGATATCATCTATCAACATTGAAATGCACCAAGGGATCTTCCATTCAAAGATTGATAATCATCTTCATGGTCATGGAATCAGTCTCTATGATTAATGGAAAGAGTTGCTTTTCCACACAGTACAGCAGACCCGTTCTAATAGCCTCAGCCTTAGCAACTATATTTGATCCATCACTCAGAGTTTTAGCAGCTGCATGCACCAAATCTCCATCTTCATTTCTGATACAAAATGCAGCAGAACTTGGCCCTGGATTTCCTTTAGCAGCTCCATCAGTATTACACTTGTAGAATCCAGATGCAGGTCTCATCCATTTAATAATTCTGCATGTAATAGTTGGTTTATATCCTTCAAAGAATTGAACAATCTGATGCCATCTAGTTGGAATATTTAGCCCAGGAAACTGAACTTTACATAGCATATAAATGTTCAGATTTATTTCATATATCACTCTATTCAGATTCATATTGCCATCATGCAGCCTATTGTTTCTCCACTTCCATATTTGCCACACAATGAAAGCAAGAACTGCTTTGTATATTCTCTTCAGTTTGAAATGGCATTTTGCTTCCCACCAACTCCTTATTGCTTGTTTCACTTTAATACAGTTCATGCTCAATCCAGCCTCTGCATTAAAGATTCTCCATACCTGAGTAGCCAAATCTCCACACAAAAACAGATGATTAATGGTCTCAGTCTGAGCAATATGACAGCAACAGCACTTTGAAACTATAGGAATGCCAATACTTGCCACCACTTCATCAATTGGCACTTTAAACTTCCACAATCTCCACAAGAAAAATGAAATTTTAAAAGGCACACCTTTAATCCACATATTCTGAAATGGCACTGTTACATTAGCTTTTTGTCTTAACAGCTCCCATGCACTACTTATCAAACCTTCCCGTACTTGTCATCATCCACCAAGGTCCGTCCCGTTCATTTGATGCATATTTAATATCAATTTCCGTTTGTATATGCACTATATCTTCAGGAAACAGTTGCATGAGCTTGTTAATATCCCATCTTCCATTTGAGATAAGCTCAGAAACATCTTCTGCATGATCATTGATTTGCCAGGACTGGGGAACCACATAGCTGAGAGCTCCTAACTTAGTCCAATTATCAAACCAGATATTTGAACTTCCAATCTTTGGCTCCCACCAGATTTCCTGCTCAATACTTTCCTTTGCTTCCAACATCACCTTCGGTTTGCGACCCTCCTTCCATTGAACCACCGAGGAATTTGCTTCTTACAGATTTGTTCCATGAAATTGGCCCAAAGTGAACTAGTGGTTCTAAACTTCCACCAAAGTTTAGCACATAAAGCTTTGGACATGTCATAAATAGACTAAAACCCAAACCTCCTTCGTGTTTAGGAAGTGCACATGTTAAGCCAAGATGACGGTTGTATCCGCATCTTCCTTCCTCCTTATTATTCCAAAAAGAACCTTGCAAAAATCCTGTGTAATTCTTTTATAACACATTTAGAGGCCTAATAGCAGATAGAACATGAATTGGGATACTTTGAAGGACACTCGGTAATCAACACCGATTTTCCCCATAAGACAAGAATTTCCTTTCCAGGTTTGCAACTTATCTTTTACCTTCTTCAGCAACTGAGTATAATCCACTTTCTTTTTCCTGGCATGAGTAATTGTTACTCCAAGATATGTAAAAGGAAATTGTCCTCTCTCAAATCTTATTACTGCTGCAACCTGCTGACTTAACTCATTTGAAACTTTGCTGAACATATAAAAAGAACTTTTCCTCTTGTTTATCAGTTGTCCAGATATTTTCTCATATTCTTGAAGAGTATCCATGATCATCTTGTAGAATGAGTTGGTTCATCGCTGCGTAAAAGATGATTGTATCATCTTATATGCCGATGATTGACTCAAAGCACTCCACTTTGGCATCCCATAACCAATAAACCAGTCGATCAAACAAAGAGTTTAATGCTCTTGACAAAACCTGCCTATAATGAAAAGAGTAGGAGAGAGTGATCCCCCCCTTCGCTCGACACCCCTTGTAGAATGAAAGAAACCATGTGCCGACCATTTAGAAGTATGCGAATACCAATTATTTGCCAACACCTCCATATAAGATCAATGAAAGCTTGAAAAATCCCATCTTCTTCATCACCTTACATAGATATAACCATGAGACCATCCGTCATATGCTTTTGTCATATCCAACTTAATCACAACATTTGCTTTGGTTTTCCTTTTCCTTATATCGCCAATTTCTTGTGTCAACAATATATTCTCAATTATATTCTGCCCTTGACAAAGCCTCGATTGATTTGGAGAAATCACCCTTGTGCGAACGTCCATTCTATCATGAACTACTCTTGATATTACCTTATTGATAAAGTTGCTAAGACTTATAGTCTCATATCGTAGAAAGATTCAACAACATTCTTCTTTGGCAACAAAACTAGATTAGTGTGAGTGATTGACTTGGGAAGAGTCTGTCCTTCAAAGAAAGCTTTAACAACACTAAATACATCAGCCTTGATCACCTCCCAACACTTCTGATAAAAGATCCCAAAAAAGCCGTTAGCCATGCACTATCCCCATTTAATTCAAACACTCGCTTACGTACTTCCTCCATAGTAGGTTGTTCGGCAGTAGCATATTATCCTCCTCTCTAATCGATTCGAGAATATGATTAAGAATTGAAGAGTCTTCACTAACCTCCTCCTAAGTAAATTGCTTATGAAAGAAATTAACGACCACAAGAACTCATCAAGATCCTCTAGCCAATTTTCCGTAAGCATCCCGAATCCTCTTAATCCGGATTCTTTCCTTCTCCCTTTTACCAGACTATGAAAATATCTTGTATTTTTATCACCATCTGAGAAACAGTCCATCCCAGCTTTTTGCCTCCAGAATTCTTCCTCATAGTGAAGATACAATTTAAGTTCTGCTTGAGCCCTTTGCATGACCATTCTATTTTGTTCAGATGGGTTCTCCTCAAACAAGTGCTCTTTAATCTTAACTATATCCTCTCTGATGACCAGCTGTTTAAAAATGTCCCCAAAAGTAGCCTTACTCCATGTACTTAAAGCAGCAGTTTCTTCATCTTGAGTTTAAAGGAAAAAAACATCATCGATAAGTCCGTCTCTTTGCCTAATAAAATCAAGAAAGTATCATGCTCCACCTAGAATTTGAGAAATCTGAATGGTTTGATAAAATTCTCCACTTGTTCTCCACAAGATATAAGTAATGGTGCATGATCAGAACCAGTCCTTGACAAATGTTCCACTTGAAGCTGTCCAAACCAACTCTGGAATGTATCATTATGCACAACTCTATCCAACCTCTTAAAAATACAGTCATTAGCAGCCCTACCATTCCACCAAGTGAAAGGACTCCCTTGAAAGGCATCTCATGCAACTCACAAGAATTGTGCAAAAGGCAAAATCTTCATATTCTGTGGCAAAGGCGTAAACCTCCTATTTTCTCTTCTTTCATTCAATATAACATTTAAATCTCCACCAATCAGCCAAGGAGATGTCATGTTACTAGACAAGAAGTATAAACTATCCCATAACTGCAATCTCTCCACTTCTGAACATTTAGCATAGACCATTGTAACCACCATATCTCTATTCCATTCTTGAAACTTCTTTTACAAGAATTATTTCGATATCCAAAAGTACCTCCACCTCTACATTATGTTGAACAAAAAACCAAATTTTACCATTACAGTTGCAATTAGCATAAGGCATTCTAAGTCTCCTTCTATATTCTGAATTTGTCTCGATCTTGAAAGGTTCCATCGAGCCACCAAAAAGAACTTGTGATGCCTATTTAACATTTGAACTCTATGAAATGCTTGTTGTGACTTGGCCGATCTTATGTTCCAAAATAAGGATTTGACAATCATTTATGATTTCTTAGAGTTATTCCTTGTTGAGTACCTCAGTGTTTGTGGAACATCAGCAGAATTTTGCTTTCTTCCTTTTCTTGGCCCTTTGCTTTGTGATTTTGGAGATAAACCTGCTTGTATGCATATCTGTTGAAGATTCATATCAATAGCAGCACCATCAGCATCTTCCGTCTTATTTTTAACACCAGTCAACTTTTCTTTTTCATCCTGTAGATTATGAGAAACTACATCATGCAAAGCCCTATTAGGTGACATCCTGACAGCAACTTTCAGAGGCTGAGCATCCTTCACATCAAGAATAATAGCCAAAGCTAAATTCCTTTCTTCTGCATTTGCACCTTTTTTTAGGATAATAACTAACCAACTGTAAGTTACTACCAGAATTGTCTACTTCCTCATTAGAAATTTCTTCAGTCTCCCTATCTGCATCAACCTGTATGCTCATATCACCATCACTGTCATCATTCATGCTTACATTAGTTATTAAACCTTGAGAAACCTGTTCCTTATCCAAAGAAGATTCCATTTTGCTATCATTCTCAAGCATGTTACCAGAATCAACACTCTTGTTATCAGAAATCATCTCTGAGCCCATGACAACCTCCTCTTCTTTATCCAGGACCTTACCTTGCTCTATTTCCTTTTGTTCACCTTGAGTTGAATCAGCATGATCATCCATAACTTTCAAAGTATCAGTTACACTTTTTGGTTTAGCCTCCAGATCATTAGATTGCATGTTTCTTTGCACCACTACCTGAAGAGAATTGACTATATTTTCATGCCCTTCAACACTGATAAGCTCCACTGCTGCACTATTATCATAGTCATTTGAGACCATTTGACTTTGTGAATCCTCAAACTTGTTCTGCACTTTAACATTTGATTTCTTTGCTGAATCCTCCTTCATTAATAAATTTTGATTCTGATCACCAAGCCTTCTTTGCTCTTCAGAGATAATTAACACCTGCTCCTGATCTCCATCTGCATTGTTATTTAACACTTCTACCTCAAGATCATCTCCATGATTCTGGTTTTGTAACACCTCAAACTTGTTTTGAACCATCACCTTTGTATGTTTAATCTCAGTTGGGGTGATCTGTGACAACTTTGACTGTAAGTTATCCTATTTGGCAGTCGAGAAATCCCTGTTATCTTTAACGGATTTCAATTCCCGGATCACCAAGTAGTTTCCCATCTTGTATCTCCTAACATTAAATCTCATCCTATTCTGAAAAAAATGATTCCTTTGATGATGTGCATTAACTGATATAGCAGTTGTTACCCCATCATGTTTCACCTCATCAATCACAATAGCCTTCCCTTTGCTAACAGACTCATTTTCGACTTTCTCAGGCTCATTCACTACAGGTTCATCATCCTTCTCCTTGTCCTCCTCAAATATTGCTAGTTCTGGATGAAGTCTCCTGTATTCAGCCTCATTATACCCTTGTAACTTGCATGCTTTACAATATTTTGGAAGATAATCATACTGTATCTTCACTTTTTCAACTTTAACCTCCTTAGAATCCTCATCTTTAATTTCCATATTAACAAAATCAGGTATCTGCCAATAAGTCCATAAGCACTTTGACTCTTGCACAACTTGGCCTTGTATGATTAACAGTAGCAAGATCCACGTGAAAAGGTATACCAACAGCAGATGCAAGTGAAAATAATGCCTCCTTGACAAAGAGAGTAGGCAGCGAGTATGGAAAGGAGATCCAAGAAATAACCTTTGATGTTCCTTGATCAACTTTAAACTTAGAATCATATATCAAAGGTCTCATTTGGTATGAGTATCCATCTCTAGATTGTAAGTAATACACACCTTTTGAACAAAGATTAACAAAGTCCTCCTTTGTCGAAAGTCTAATAAGCACGTATCTATCACGAAACAAGCCTATGGTGCACTTCCCCTTTCATCCCACGTTGAACGTGGATGATAGATCTTAGTTCCTCCACGATGATGGCCATCCATATGAAAATTTTCCAACGACTGCATGCTTCAAATCTTCCAATTGCTCCATCTGATCCACCTCCCTCTCAGTCCATCGCAATACATGAACACCATTGCGGTATTCCACCTTTTTAACAAAGATTTTCGACGTACCATTTTGCATGAGATTAGGGTTTTGTGGCTAAAGTATATGTCTATAATCCATCTTAGATGTTGTAGGTTCATTATGGGAGTCTTTCATGGCTATAGTAGGTGTGAGGGTAGATAACGAGGTCTGGCCAGCCACCAGAGATGACTGACCAGTGGTGTTATACCCCGCACTTTGCATGCTCGAATATTTTGAGATGATTGCGATAAATGTAAGGTTTTAGATTATAAATCTATTTGAATATTTGGACATTTTGAGATAATTGTAGAACTTGAGAATAATGCTATGTTTAGTCTTGCTTGATATAAGTTGGTTATGAAAAATTTCGATGTGGAAATATCGGAAAAGATTAGAGCATGATTTGTTTTGAGTTACCAAAATATGGGCTAAGTAATTGGGCTTGGAAAAACAAAAAAAAAAAAAAGTCAACTCCTCCTATGAAAAAAAGAAAAAAAGTTGGGCCAAAATTATAATCAATAAAAAAGAGAAGGGGGGCTATTTTTTATTTGAGAGAGGAGGATATAAAAAAAAGAAGGAGAATAATAACCGTTTTTGAGAAATCTTTTCCCCAATTATTTTCTTGTTGTATTTTGGAGAAATTATTTCGGAAGATAAGTCGTTATTTCGTCGTTTGGACAACTTGGTGAAGTGAAGAAGTTAGAAGAAAAGGTAAGAATTCCTCCATTTATGTTATGAAGGTTTGTTAGTGTTGTAGTATATGGAAATGAATAGAGATTCATAGAAATATGGACGTTTGCATAATTATATATGTATGTATATCTAGAAATTGTTTCATCTAGAATGATATGTTGTAATTTAGTTGTGGTTATTATGGAAATTGTATTGGAAATGGAGGTTGAACGAAAATTGGAGGAATGTGGGAAATTCTTTGGGATACGAGTGAAGAAGAATTAATGAAGGATTATTTTATTTAACTTTAGTTGTGTTGTTATGATCAACAATGTAAATGAGGCATATATGGGTTAAGTTTGCATGAAAATGGAATGTAGGGAAATTATGTCCTATTAAGGCGATTTTATGATATTAAGATAATGAAGTTGTTAACTGGATTATGGTTGTTAGTGATGAAGTAGTAAGTAGAAAATGTATTGGGATGGTTTTGTTTTGTATATGAGAATTTTGGATGGAATCTTTATGAAATTGTTGAATATTGAATATATAACTTGGAATGCTTTTAGTTATGTTTGAATCTCAAATTAGTGAATGAATATGTAAATGTTGATATTGGGTTGAATGTGCGCAATTGGATTGAAAGTTGACATACCGTATAACCTTATGTTGGAATGCGTTTTGGATTGCCTTTTATATTGTTGTTAGTATGGTTATTGTTATTTTTGGCTGTTTCATTCTCGGGTTATTGTTGTTGACAATTGAGCCGAGTTAAATTCGGGGTGTCAATTTATCTTAGATCCGAGAAGAAATATAAAATTTGGATTTGAACCTCTAGTAAGCTTAAATGTGACCTTTACTTTGGATTTTGGCAAGCGGAAAGGACCCATTATGTAAAGCTCTCCATTCCTTCTCTTGGCATGTCTTATAAGGTTTGAATTTGGACCTCGGGGACAACTCTGCTAACTTTCAAAAATTTTTCGGTAAGATCAATTATGTGGTGGTTGTAAACAAGTCTCTAAACTTGTACATATGAAATCCGATTATCTTATGCCTCCCTAGTCATTATTAATAATGACCTACGGTCTATGACCGAATCATTATAACGAATCTGGATATTCCGTTTGATCTTCTTAAAAATAAAACTAAGGAAAACTTTTAACTACCTTTCTTTGGAATAATGCTATAATTATTTTATTAAGTCATGACCAATTGTGGATTTAAGGCTCTTATGTTTCGATTTGTCAAACGCTCTCTATAAGGTACTTTTCGGTCTTATTATGTTTTACATTTTGATACACACAAATGATCCCTAAAGTTCTATTTCGAAAGGAATCCTCCGCGGTCATTAAAAGGTATATCTTTACGCCTCGTCGGACCTTGATATGTCTTTGATTATAATAAAATCTTTATACATTTATGTTTGCATTTAGTTTCTCACTACTCCACTTGGATGCCTCAATGCTTCTCATTACATATGTTATCACGCGTATTCCGGCTGCATTGTTCGAATACAAATGAGGAAGGGTATATATGTAATTTGGTGTATGATGTGCCATTCACGCTCATAACATGATATGATATGGCACTTTATGCTCGCATTTTTTGATATGATTTGTTGTGGCGCTTCCAACTATTTCAAGAAAAAAGTCTTATGAGTAAGCATCCATACTCAACTTTGTATTACGTATCTCTGTTGATTGATTAGTCTTTTATACATTTAGACTATGTCTTCGGGGAAATTTTAAAATCATCGCGCGGGTACAATTCTTTGTAGGGCCGGATCGGAAGTTAGGGTCTCGTTTACATCTTTTAAATTATGCATGTCATAATGTTTTCCTTTGACGATGTGGAGTTACAAATACGGCTCCCATTAATTATGTCATTTGTTATGCCATAATTTTCATATGACTACGTATTCGTCGATTTTTACCTTCTGGATATAATTGATTTGTCATTTTTGTTTGATTAGTAGTCCGGAAGAATATGTATGTATGTAATAAGAGTCGGTGGGTTCGCTCGGCTCACTGTGTGGGTCGGTTCACGCCCTAGAAAATCGGGGTGTGACAAGTGATCCACTTGACTCCATCTATTTAAACTTAGGATGGAACTAGGGTTTACGTTGAGGCTTTTTTCGGGCCGGTTAACTGATTATTACACTCTTCATTTCCTAATTATAATCAATTAAAAGAGTTATTTTTTATATAAAAAAAAAAAACTTTTGAGAAAATTATCTCATGTTTGGAGAAATTCTTTATTCTCAATTGTGTATTACTTTCCATGTGACGGTAATGATGGAGTTTCTATGATGCATTTACACCAATTCTAGAAATTCTTTCATCTAGAATGATATTATGTTTCTTGAGATTTGAAATCTCCTTTTTGAGATTATTAACCTCTTTTTCCAAATCCTGAGCTATGGTAGGAGTACTTTAATATTTCTCCTTTGTTCAAGAAGTATTTTAACTTCAGACACGGTGCATGGACTAATTTGTGTCTGTTCTAGGTTTTGATCAATGATTTGATATCTGATCTCCGGATCTATAACCATCTTCAATAATTCAACCAGGTTATTACCATCCAAGACATTGATGTTCAAATCCTTAACTGAGAGAAGACATTATAAAATTCATTTTCTTTTTTGTTGCCTTTACTAGAACAAGGGTCATACAAAGAGCACATTCTTCATCGAGTCGATATAACTTTCATTTTCAAGAACTTCCTTCATCTGAAGTAGAATCCTCTGGTATATCTGAATCAAAACCTGAATCTTCCGGTTCTAAATTCAATAATAATTTGGACAATGTACCCTTCAATTCTTCATCAATGTTAAGGCTCTTAATTTGTCCTTAACTTTGCAGTCATTATTATAATGACCTAGTCTGCCACATTTATAACAAGCTCTTGGATTTAATAAAATCCTTCTTTTTCTTGAATTCCTTTTTTATATCATCTCTCTTTCATTGGAAATCTTTCTTCTTCTTTTTTATGCTTATGAACTTTGTTTTTTGGAATTTCATGAGTTGTCCACATTCTCTAATTGTTGTCTTTCGACTATGTCTCTTGATTTCATGTTTTTCTCGTTACATAAGGATAAACCTTCTTGAATACAAATACCTATTAATTTGTCATAAGTGTATTCGTTAATTGATGCTAGTTTCTCCTTTTACCTAACTATTTACTTAAAAAATGCTAACTATAACTTGGACTTCAATGAGTGTTATTACACTCGGTAATATAACTAATTATACCGTAATGAAGTAAAGGGTTTTACACGTAAATTCTTCAAATAATGTTTCACTATGATAATATCTTCGAGAAAAATGTTCTATTATATAATAACCAAAGAATATACTCATTTGGTGCTTGGGTATTTTGAAAGTTCCTCCTTGGCATTATCCTAATCTTGATCTTGGCCTAATTATCCCACCATCATTTTAATTGACCAGTAAAACCAGCAATGATCATTTGAGCAATAGTTATATCATCATTACGATTTTGCTTACAACTTGTGTTGTACATGAGCATTCTATGTACAACGGTATAAATTTGTCTTTCAGTATAACTATCGATATTCCACTCATAAATTTCTTTACCATAAACTATTAGGAACTAAACTATTATAATGGTATGAACATTCTTCAAATAATAAATGCTTGGGGCAGGACAAGGATAGTAAAACATCCTTTTTACAGGCTTACTGGCATATTCTTCCGATATTTTTATTAATTTCCTCCGACACTTTCTATTTGTAATCATTACCAGAAAGTCAAAATCACTTCCTTCCGCTATTACGGACTAATTTGAAAGCCTTTAAATTTATCATCAAGCAATTTTTCTATTTCTGAAAAAGCTTTTAATTTAAAGTCTTTGATTTCAGGAGTAGGCTGCACACTAGAAGTGGCGATGGTTTCATGTTTTTTCTCATTAAACCTAGCAGAATTATGTAATTTTCTGATTTCAGAAAATAATATATATATATATATATATATATATATATATATATATATATATATATATATATACACACACACATATATTTTGAAAAAATAAAATGAAGAACCTTATCGTCCTTCTCAATTTGAAAAGATTGTTGTGGAGGAAAACAATTTTAATAATATCTCCATTAGTCAACCTATATTCTCTTTCTCGAACAAAAATATAATTTCCGACATATTTGGCCATAAACCAAGGAACAAAAGATATATGTCATGACCCGAATTACGGGGCATGACGGGTATCCGGGGACTACCCATTGTTTCACGCTCATGTTGTTACTTATCATATTCATACTATATGCTCATCATAGGAATATATCGTCATTTGAAACATAATCACATTTTATAAGCATAAGCACTTCGGCTATCAAAATAATATATATATATATATATACACACACACATACATATACACGGAGACCATGGGACCATACTACCCACACATGCGTATTTACGAACTCTCTGCTAGACACTGGACATGACGGGACCCCCGTCATGCCCGTATATATATACAAAATAATGTCTCAAAATCCCTCGGAATAAAGGAGGGACTCCCGTGCATCTCTGAATATCTGTGATCCGCGTCCCTGTCTACACAGCGAGCATGATAAAAAGGACGTCGATACGAATATTGTGCGAGTATGTAGGCATAAACAATATAAGTCATCAATGAAATAAGGAGACATCAAATGAGGACGACACAATGTGCGACGTATCAAAAGAAATAGTGCGTTTAACGCTTACTTACGCTCATAAACATCATCATGTCATGTATGCATAAGTGTGCAAGGCACGACCATATAGGTGCGGTGTGATAATCAATAATATTAGCCCGCGTCCAGGCCTCCAGCGTCGGGTACCCATCTCATGTCATTCACAGTGGCGGCGCCCATGCCCATTTGGCCATGGTGTATAAACCTGCCGGCCGTATAGGCGTATGGTGTGATATCATCATATGCTCATTACAACATGCTCATTATATGCTCATTATAATATACTCACGATAGAATACTTATAGAAATACATGCGTAGGGACCTAAGCTAGATAATTATACTTTAATGGGGTGACGTAAGGTCGTGGGCACCGATTGCATTATGGAGCATTTGTGGGCATTCGCACACGCATGAAGGAACAAACATAAGGTGAGTGTATATACTAATCAACATCAATAGATTATAAGTTGTGCCATTGGCTTATAGGAACATGATATCAAGGTTTTATCATAATTTAGCATCATTACATATACACACATTAGGACTTGGAGCGTATAGCTACGTCGGGGTGACATAAGGTCGTGGGACCCCGACTACCGTATGGAGTAATCAAATCATCACATCTCACCTTGAGGGGTCTAACTGTTATACCCCGTATTTTTAGAGCATGAGCGTGACACGTGCTTCCTCTAGAAGAATTGACAACCATGTTGTATCCCGTACTTTTGTACGTTGGATTATTCGTAAGATGAAGTGGGGCCCATTTTT